>NC_135233.1:516663620-516676120 GCF_051348905.1 Ranitomeya variabilis | reverse complement strand
ACACAAGAAAAGATGATTCAGGAAGAAAACGCCAACATTTCCTGAAGCCATTTCAACTTCAAATCCTTGTCAGTTTCATTCACCTGGAAAAAGTGTTATGTGAACATTGACATAAATCATAGGGTATGGTTGCTTTGCGTGACACAGTTCGTAAGAGTGCTGTAACTTAAAGTAAATTTTAAGTTTCCGTAATCCTGCTTTAAAGGTAGATTTGGCCATAGAACTCAAAGTGATCACTCCATGGATGCTTGGAACATTCAAATCTTTGTTTTGCATGTTGATTTTAACTTTCTCTTTTTATCTTTTTATGTTAAACCTGTGGCACAGGAGAACTCAGTGTAAGTGCAAAAACTGAAACACATGTACAAAGAGCTGCCCAGGTTCCACTGAGATTTGAACTCAGATCGCTGGATTCAGAGTCCAGAGTGCTAACCATTACACCATGGAACCACACGCACAAAAAATAACTGGCTGCAGTTTTTTTGTGCTAAAAAGCACATATGAACTCATGAATCATGGTGAAAAAAGGCTCTAAAGCTGTAGTGCAAATCTACAATTAATACACAAAGGTAAATTAATATCTCCTAAACTTTATTTCCACAAGTGTGCCAAGAGTTCCATGATATCTCAACAATGACAGTTTTAAATGTTGATGAAAAGTGGCTAGTAAATAGAGTGTTGGATCTGTTACTTGGAAAAAAGGTAAGAAAAAAATAACTGCAAAACTTATACTGTTAGAAAGCTGTTCATCCAGAAGTGGCTAAAAAATTTTCATTGTGTGGTAAAAAGTTTTATCCAAGAGATAATTGAACGTTGCTGTGAATAAAAGTGCATGTCTCAGTACATCTGCCAAAGCAGTGGTCTGTAACTGCTAGACAAAAGAGGGAGATGCACCACTTACCTGGTGGCACTCATGGCGCTTCTTTTAATTAGTGGCATGACGCACGTGGGATGTAGCGTCAGATCGGCGTATATAAAATGCATCCAAAAATAAAGTCAGTCTGGTTCTAGAAACCCTGCCCAAAGTTCGCATATCACCTTCATGTGGCATAAAACAGGACACACGCAAATTTATCTTCTCAGGTAATCAGTCAAAAAACTATATGAACATATTCGTAGTCGGCAGGATTTGAACCTGCGCAGGGAAACCCCAATGGATTTCTAGTCCATCGCCTTAACGACTCGGCCACGACTACTTAGACGTTGATTTTTGATGAGAATCAAACACCTTTTCTTACAGCACCATGATCAAGATCAGTGATTATCCCTCTGGAAAACATCTCAGAAAATAGAAACAAATTTCCAGGTCCCAGTAAAATGTAAAAATCTGATTTAAAGTCATCATCAATGGGAATCATGCACAGTTTAAGACTTTTACCTCTTTATAAGGCGGATTTGGAGTGGGTCCATTCCAAAAACATCCTGAAAATTAATCTGAAAATGCTGAAAACACTGAACAAATTAATTTCCACGTAAAAAAGACTTGCTGTTCATATTATCATGCTTTTGGGCGTCTTTTAACCACATCAAGTTTCCAAAAATGCCAAGCGGTTAACTAAAATAAGCATATCATTCTTCAGGTGTTTTTCATTTAGAAGAGCTCCATACTTATAATACAATTCAATGGCAAGGTTAGGAAAACTCCTTCAATGTTCCTGAGAGACTTTTGGTGCATTTTGTGAGCTACAAAGAAAAGCCACAAAAACAGACTCAAAAGATGCCCAAAATAATTTTAGAGAAACACCACCAAAAATGCTTACAAACCGCTGTAGGAAATTCTGAAAAACACAAGAAAAGATGATTCAGGAAGAAAACGCCAACATTTCCTGAAGCCATTTCAACTTCAAATCCTTGTCAGTTTCATACACCTGGAAAAAGTGTTATGTGAACATTGACATAAATCATAGGGTATGGTTGCTTTGCGTGACACAGTTCGTAAGAGTGCTGTAACTTAAAGTCAATTTAAAGTTTCCGTAATCCTGCTTTAAAGGTAGATTTGGCCATAGAACTCAAAGTGATCACTCCATGGATGCTTGGAACATTCAAATCTTTGTTTTGCATGTTGATTTTAACTTTCTCTTTTTATCTTTTTATGTTAAACCTTTGGCACAGGAGAACTCAGTGTAAGTGCAAAAACTGAAACACATGTACAAAGAGCTGCCCAGGTTCCACTGAGATTTGAACTCAGATCGCTGGATTCAGAGTCCAGAGTGCTAACCATTACACCATGGAACCACACGCACAAAAAATAACTGGCTGCAGTTTTTTTGTGCTAAAAAGCACATATGAACTCATGAATCATGGTGAAAAAAGGATCTAAAGCTGTAGTGCAAATCTACAATTAATACACAAAGGTAAATTAATATCTCCTAAACTTTATTTCCACAAGTGTGCCAAGAGTTCCATGATATCTCAACAATGACAGTTTTAAATGTTGATGAAAAGTGGCTAGTAAATAGAGTGTTGGATCTGTTACTTGGAAAAAGGGGAAGAAAAAAATAACTGCAAAACTTATACTGTTAGAAAGCTGTTCATCCAGAAGTGGCTAAAAAATTTTCATTGTGTGGTAAAAAGTTTTATCCAAGAGATAATTGAAGGTTGCTGTGAATAAAAGTGCATGTCTCAGTACATCTGCCAAAGCAGTGGTCTGTAACTGCTAGACAAAAGAGGGAGATGCACCACTTACCTGGTGGCACTCATGGCGCTTCTTTTAATTAGTGGCATGACGCACGTGGGATGTAGCGTCAGATTGGCGTATATAAAATGCATCCAAAAATCAAGTCAGTCTGGTTCTAGAAACCCTGCCCAAAGTTCGCATATCACCTTCATGTGGCATAAAACAGGACACACGCAAATTTATCTTCTCAGGTAATCAGTCAAAAAACTATATGAACATATTCGTAGTCGGCAGGATTTGAACCTGCGCAGGGAAACCCCAATGGATTTCTAGTCCATCGCCTTAACCACTCGGCCACGACTACTTAGACGTTGATTTTTGATGAGAATCAAACACCTTTTCTTATAGCACCATGATCAAGATCAGTGATTATCCCTCTGGAAAACATCTCAGAAAATAGAAACAAATTTCCAGGTCCCAGTAAAATGTAAAAATCTGATTTAAAGTCATCATCAATGGGAATCATGCACAGTTTAAGACTTTTACCTCTTTATAAGGCGGATTTGGAGTGGGTCCATTCCAAAAACATCCTGAAAATTAATCTGAAAATGCTGAAAACACTGAACAAATTAATTTCCACGTAAAAAAGACTTGCTGTTCATATTATCAGGCTTTTGGGCGTCTTTTAACCACATCAAGTTTCCAAAAATGCCAAGCGGTTAACTAAAATAAGCATATCATTCTTCAGGTGTTTTTCATTTAGAAGAGCTCCATACTTATAATACAATTCAATGGCAAGGTTAGGAAAACTCCTTCAATGTTCCTGAGAGACTTTTGGTGCATTTTGTGAGCTACAAAGAAAAGCCACAAAAACAGACTCAAAAGATGCCCAAAATAATTTTAGAGAAACACCACCAAAAATGCTTACAAACCGCTGTAGGAAATTCTGAAAAACACAAGAAAAGATGATTCAGGAAGAAAACGCCAACATTTCCTGAAGCCATTTCAACTTCAAATCCTTGTCAGTTTCATACACCTGGAAAAAGTGTTATGTGAACATTGACATAAATCATAGGGTATGGTTGCTTTGCGTGACACAGTTCGTAAGAGTGCTGTAACTTAAAGTCAATTTAAAGTTTCCGTAATCCTGCTTTAAAGGTAGATTTGGCCATAGAACTCAAAGTGATCACTCCATGGATGCTTGGAACATTCAAATCTTTGTTTTGCATGTTGATTTTAACTTTCTCTTTTTATCTTATTATGTTAAACCATTGGCACAGGAGAACTCAGTGTAAGTGCAAAAACTGAAACACATGTACAAAGAGCTGCCCAGGTTCCACTGAGATTTGAACTCAGATCGCTGGATTCAGAGTCCAGAGTGCTAACCATTACACCATGGAACCACACGCACAAAAAATAACTGGCTGCAGTTTTTTTGTGCTAAAAAGCACATATGAACTCATGAATCATGGTGAAAAAAGGCTCTAAAGCTGTAGTGCAAATCTACAATTAATACACAAAGGTAAATTAATATCTCCTAAACTTTATTTCCACAAGTGTGCCAAGAGTTCCATGATATCTCAACAATGACAGTTTTAAATGTTGATGAAAAGTGGCTAGTAAATAGAGTGTTGGATCTGTTACTTGGAAAAAAGGTAAGAAAAAAATAACTGCAAAACTTATACTGTTAGAAAGCTGTTCATCCAGAAGTGGCTAAAAAATTTTCATTGTGTGGTAAAAAGTTTTATCCAAGAGATAATTGAAGGTTGCTGTGAATAAAAGTGCATGTCTCAGTACATCTGCCAAAGCAGTGGTCTGTAACTGCTAGACAAAAGAGGGAGATGCACCACTTACCTGGTGGCACTCATGGCGCTTCTTTTAATTAGTGGCATGACGCACGTGGGATGTAGCGTCAGATCGGCTTATATAAAATGCATCCAAAAATCAAGTCAGTCTGGTTCTAGAAACCCTGCCCAAAGTTCGCATATCACCTTCATGTGGCATAAAACAGGACACACGCAAATTTATCTTCTCAGGTAATCAGTCAAAAAACTATATGAACATATTCGTAGTCGGCAGGATTTGAACCTGCGCAGGGAAACCCCAATGGATTTCTAGTCCATCGCCTTAACCACTCGGCCACGACTACTTAGACGTTGATTTTTGATGAGAATCAAACACCTTTTCTTATAGCACCATGATCAAGATCAGTGATTATCCCTCTGGAAAACATCTCAGAAAATAGAAACAAATTTCCAGGTCCCAGTAAAATGTAAAAATCTGATTTAAAGTCATCATCAATGGGAATCATGCACAGTTTAAGACTTTTACCTCTTTATAAGGCGGATTTGGAGTGGGTCCATTCCAAAAACATCCTGAAAATTAATCTGAAAATGCTGAAAACACTGAACAAATTAATTTCCACGTAAAAAAGACTTGCTGTTCATATTATCAGGCTTTTGGGCGTCTTTTAACCACATCAAGTTTCAAAAAATGCCAAGCGGTTAACTAAAATAAGCATATCATTCTTCAGGTGTTTTTCATTTAGAAGAGCTCCATACTTATAATACAATTCAATGGCAAGGTTAGGAAAACTCCTTCAATGTTCCTGAGAGACTTTTGGTGCATTTTGTGAGCTACAAAGAAAAGCCACAAAAACAGACTCAAAAGATGCCCAAAATAATTTTAGAGAAACACCACCAAAAATGCTTACAAACCGCTGTAGGAAATTCTGAAAAACACAAGAAAAGATGATTCAGGAAGAAAACGCCAACATTTCCTGAAGCCATTTCAACTTCAAATCCTTGTCAGTTTCATACACCTGGAAAAAGTGTTATGTGAACATTGACATAAATCATAGGGTATGGTTGCTTTGCGTGACACAGTTCGTAAGAGTGCTGTAACTTAAAGTCAATTTAAAGTTTCCGTAATCCTGCTTTAAAGGTAGATTTGGCCATAGAACTCAAAGTGATCACTCCATGGATGCTTGGAACATTCAAATCTTTGTTTTGCATGTTGATTTTAACTTTCTCTTTTTATCTTTTTATGTTAAACCTTTGGCACAGGAGAACTCAGTGTAAGTGCAAAAACTGAAACACATGTACAAAGAGCTGCCCAGGTTCCACTGAGATTTGAACTCAGATCGCTGGATTCAGAGTCCAGAGTGCTAACCATTACACCATGGAACCACACGCACAAAAAATAACTGGCTGCAGTTTTTTTGTGCTAAAAAGCACATATGAACTCATGAATCATGGTGAAAAAAGGATCTAAAGCTGTAGTGCAAATCTACAATTAATACACAAAGGTAAATTAATATCTCCTAAACTTTATTTCCACAAGTGTGCCAAGAGTTCCATGATATCTCAACAATGACAGTTTTAAATGTTGATGAAAAGTGGCTAGTAAATAGAGTGTTGGATCTGTTACTTGGAAAAAGGGGAAGAAAAAAATAACTGCAAAACTTATACTGTTAGAAAGCTGTTCATCCAGAAGTGGCTAAAAAATTTTCATTGTGTGGTAAAAAGTTTTATCCAAGAGATAATTGAAGGTTGCTGTGAATAAAAGTGCATGTCTCAGTACATCTGCCAAAGCAGTGGTCTGTAACTGCTAGACAAAAGAGGGAGATGCACCACTTACCTGGTGGCACTCATGGCGCTTCTTTTAATTAGTGGCATGACGCACGTGGGATGTAGCGTCAGATTGGCGTATATAAAATGCATCCAAAAATCAAGTCAGTCTGGTTCTAGAAACCCTGCCCAAAGTTCGCATATCACCTTCATGTGGCATAAAACAGGACACACGCAAATTTATCTTCTCAGGTAATCAGTCAAAAAACTATATGAACATATTCGTAGTCGGCAGGATTTGAACCTGCGCAGGGAAACCCCAATGGATTTCTAGTCCATCGCCTTAACCACTCGGCCACGACTACTTAGACGTTGATTTTTGATGAGAATCAAACACCTTTTCTTATAGCACCATGATCAAGATCAGTGATTATCCCTCTGGAAAACATCTCAGAAAATAGAAACAAATTTCCAGGTCCCAGTAAAATGTAAAAATCTGATTTAAAGTCATCATCAATGGGAATCATGCACAGTTTAAGACTTTTACCTCTTTATAAGGCGGATTTGGAGTGGGTCCATTCCAAAAACATCCTGAAAATTAATCTGAAAATGCTGAAAACACTGAACAAATTAATTTCCACGTAAAAAAGACTTGCTGTTCATATTATCAGGCTTTTGGGCGTCTTTTAACCACATCAAGTTTCCAAAAATGCCAAGCGGTTAACTAAAATAAGCATATCATTCTTCAGGTGTTTTTCATTTAGAAGAGCTCCATACTTATAATACAATTCAATGGCAAGGTTAGGAAAACTCCTTCAATGTTCCTGAGAGACTTTTGGTGCATTTTGTGAGCTACAAAGAAAAGCCACAAAAACAGACTCAAAAGATGCCCAAAATAATTTTAGAGAAACACCACCAAAAATGCTTACAAACCGCTGTAGGAAATTCTGAAAAACACAAGAAAAGATGATTCAGGAAGAAAACGCCAACATTTCCTGAAGCCATTTCAACTTCAAATCCTTGTCAGTTTCATACACCTGGAAAAAGTGTTATGTGAACATTGACATAAATCATAGGGTATGGTTGCTTTGCGTGACACAGTTCGTAAGAGTGCTGTAACTTAAAGTCAATTTAAAGTTTCCGTAATCCTGCTTTAAAGGTAGATTTGGCCATAGAACTCAAAGTGATCACTCCATGGATGCTTGGAACATTCAAATCTTTGTTTTGCATGTTGATTTTAACTTTCTCTTTTTATCTTTTTATGTTAAACCTTTGGCACAGGAGAACTCAGTGTAAGTGCAAAAACTGAAACACATGTACAAAGAGCTGCCCAGGTTCCACTGAGATTTGAACTCAGATCGCTGGATTCAGAGTCCAGAGTGCTAACCATTACACCATGGAACCACACGCACAAAAAATAACTGGCTGCAGTTTTTTTGTGCTAAAAAGCACATATGAACTCATGAATCATGGTGAAAAAAGGATCTAAAGCTGTAGTGCAAATCTACAATTAATACACAAAGGTAAATTAATATCTCCTAAACTTTATTTCCACAAGTGTGCCAAGAGTTCCATGATATCTCAACAATGACAGTTTTAAATGTTGATGAAAAGTGGCTAGTAAATAGAGTGTTGGATCTGTTACTTGGAAAAAGGGGAAGAAAAAAATAACTGCAAAACTTATACTGTTAGAAAGCTGTTCATCCAGAAGTGGCTAAAAAATTTTCATTGTGTGGTAAAAAGTTTTATCCAAGAGATAATTGAAGGTTGCTGTGAATAAAAGTGCATGTCTCAGTACATCTGCCAAAGCAGTGGTCTGTAACTGCTAGACAAAAGAGGGAGATGCACCACTTACCTGGTGGCACTCATGGCGCTTCTTTTAATTAGTGGCATGACGCACGTGGGATGTAGCGTCAGATTGGCGTATATAAAATGCATCCAAAAATCAAGTCAGTCTGGTTCTAGAAACCCTGCCCAAAGTTCGCATATCACCTTCATGTGGCATAAAACAGGACACACGCAAATTTATCTTCTCAGGTAATCAGTCAAAAAACTATATGAACATATTCGTAGTCGGCAGGATTTGAACCTGCGCAGGGAAACCCCAATGGATTTCTAGTCCATCGCCTTAACCACTCGGCCACGACTACTTAGACGTTGATTTTTGATGAGAATCAAACACCTTTTCTTATAGCACCATGATCAAGATCAGTGATTATCCCTCTGGAAAACATCTCAGAAAATAGAAACAAATTTCCAGGTCCCAGTAAAATGTAAAAATCTGATTTAAAGTCATCATCAATGGGAATCATGCACAGTTTAAGACTTTTACCTCTTTATAAGGCGGATTTGGAGTGGGTCCATTCCAAAAACATCCTGAAAATTAATCTGAAAATGCTGAAAACACTGAACAAATTAATTTCCACGTAAAAAAGACTTGCTGTTCATATTATCAGGCTTTTGGGCGTCTTTTAACCACATCAAGTTTCCAAAAATGCCAAGCGGTTAACTAAAATAAGCATATCATTCTTCAGGTGTTTTTCATTTAGAAGAGCTCCATACTTATAATACAATTCAATGGCAAGGTTAGGAAAACTCCTTCAATGTTCCTGAGAGACTTTTGGTGCATTTTGTGAGCTACAAAGAAAAGCCACAAAAACAGACTCAAAAGATGCCCAAAATAATTTTAGAGAAACACCACCAAAAATGCTTACAAACCGCTGTAGGAAATTCTGAAAAACACAAGAAAAGATGATTCAGGAAGAAAACGCCAACATTTCCTGAAGCCATTTCAACTTCAAATCCTTGTCAGTTTCATACACCTGGAAAAAGTGTTATGTGAACATTGACATAAATCATAGGGTATGGTTGCTTTGCGTGACACAGTTCGTAAGAGTGCTGTAACTTAAAGTCAATTTAAAGTTTCCGTAATCCTGCTTTAAAGGTAGATTTGGCCATAGAACTCAAAGTGATCACTCCATGGATGCTTGGAACATTCAAATCTTTGTTTTGCATGTTGATTTTAACTTTCTCTTTTTATCTTTTTATGTTAAACCTTTGGCACAGGAGAACTCAGTGTAAGTGCAAAAACTGAAACACATGTACAAAGAGCTGCCCAGGTTCCACTGAGATTTGAACTCAGATCGCTGGATTCAGAGTCCAGAGTGCTAACCATTACACCATGGAACCACACGCACAAAAAATAACTGGCTGCAGTTTTTTTGTGCTAAAAAGCACATATGAACTCATGAATCATGGTGAAAAAAGGCTCTAAAGCTGTAGTGCAAATCTACAATTAATACACAAAGGTAAATTAATATCTCCTAAACTTTATTTCCACAAGTGTGCCAAGAGTTCCATGATATCTCAACAATGACAGTTTTAAATGTTGATGAAAAGTGGCTAGTAAATAGAGTGTTGGATCTGTTACTTGGAAAAAAGGTAAGAAAAAAATAACTGCAAAACTTATACTGTTAGAAAGCTGTTCATCCAGAAGTGGCTAAAAAATTTTCATTGTGTGGTAAAAAGTTTTATCCAAGAGATAATTGAAGGTTGCTGTGAATAAAAGTGCATGTCTCAGTACATCTGCCAAAGCAGTGGTCTGTAACTGCTAGACAAAAGAGGGAGATGCACCACTTACCTGGTGGCACTCATGGCGCTTCTTTTAATTAGTGGCATGACGCACGTGGGATGTAGCGTCAGATCGGCTTATATAAAATGCATCCAAAAATCAAGTCAGTCTGGTTCTAGAAACCCTGCCCAAAGTTCGCATATCACCTTCATGTGGCATAAAACAGGACACACGCAAATTTATCTTCTCAGGTAATCAGTCAAAAAACTATATGAACATATTCGTAGTCGGCAGGATTTGAACCTGCGCAGGGAAACCCCAATGGATTTCTAGTCCATCGCCTTAACCACTCGGCCACGACTACTTAGACGTTGATTTTTGATGAGAATCAAACACCTTTTCTTATAGCACCATGATCAAGATCAGTGATTATCCCTCTGGAAAACATCTCAGAAAATAGAAACAAATTTCCAGGTCCCAGTAAAATGTAAAAATCTGATTTAAAGTCATCATCAATGGGAATCATGCACAGTTTAAGACTTTTACCTCTTTATAAGGCGGATTTGGAGTGGGTCCATTCCAAAAACATCCTGAAAATTAATCTGAAAATGCTGAAAACACTGAACAAATTAATTTCCACGTAAAAAAGACTTGCTGTTCATATTATCAGGCTTTTGGGCGTCTTTTAACCACATCAAGTTTCAAAAAATGCCAAGCGGTTAACTAAAATAAGCATATCATTCTTCAGGTGTTTTTCATTTAGAAGAGCTCCATACTTATAATACAATTCAATGGCAAGGTTAGGAAAACTCCTTCAATGTTCCTGAGAGACTTTTGGTGCATTTTGTGAGCTACAAAGAAAAGCCACAAAAACAGACTCAAAAGATGCCCAAAATAATTTTAGAGAAACACCACCAAAAATGCTTACAAACCGCTGTAGGAAATTCTGAAAAACACAAGAAAAGATGATTCAGGAAGAAAACGCCAACATTTCCTGAAGCCATTTCAACTTCAAATCCTTGTCAGTTTCATACACCTGGAAAAAGTGTTATGTGAACATTGACATAAATCATAGGGTATGGTTGCTTTGCGTGACACAGTTCGTAAGAGTGCTGTAACTTAAAGTCAATTTAAAGTTTCCGTAATCCTGCTTTAAAGGTAGATTTGGCCATAGAACTCAAAGTGATCACTCCATGGATGCTTGGAACATTCAAATCTTTGTTTTGCATGTTGATTTTAACTTTCTCTTTTTATCTTTTTATGTTAAACCTTTGGCACAGGAGAACTCAGTGTAAGTGCAAAAACTGAAACACATGTACAAAGAGCTGCCCAGGTTCCACTGAGATTTGAACTCAGATCGCTGGATTCAGAGTCCAGAGTGCTAACCATTACACCATGGAACCACACGCACAAAAAATAACTGGCTGCAGTTTTTTTGTGCTAAAAAGCACATATGAACTCATGAATCATGGTGAAAAAAGGATCTAAAGCTGTAGTGCAAATCTACAATTAATACACAAAGGTAAATTAATATCTCCTAAACTTTATTTCCACAAGTGTGCCAAGAGTTCCATGATATCTCAACAATGACAGTTTTAAATGTTGATGAAAAGTGGCTAGTAAATAGAGTGTTGGATCTGTTACTTGGAAAAAGGGGAAGAAAAAAATAACTGCAAAACTTATACTGTTAGAAAGCTGTTCATCCAGAAGTGGCTAAAAAATTTTCATTGTGTGGTAAAAAGTTTTATCCAAGAGATAATTGAAGGTTGCTGTGAATAAAAGTGCATGTCTCAGTACATCTGCCAAAGCAGTGGTCTGTAACTGCTAGACAAAAGAGGGAGATGCACCACTTACCTGGTGGCACTCATGGCGCTTCTTTTAATTAGTGGCATGACGCACGTGGGATGTAGCGTCAGATTGGCGTATATAAAATGCATCCAAAAATCAAGTCAGTCTGGTTCTAGAAACCCTGCCCAAAGTTCGCATATCACCTTCATGTGGCATAAAACAGGACACACGCAAATTTATCTTCTCAGGTAATCAGTCAAAAAACTATATGAACATATTCGTAGTCGGCAGGATTTGAACCTGCGCAGGGAAACCCCAATGGATTTCTAGTCCATCGCCTTAACCACTCGGCCACGACTACTTAGACGTTGATTTTTGATGAGAATCAAACACCTTTTCTTATAGCACCATGATCAAGATCAGTGATTATCCCTCTGGAAAACATCTCAGAAAATAGAAACAAATTTCCAGGTCCCAGTAAAATGTAAAAATCTGATTTAAAGTCATCATCAATGGGAATCATGCACAGTTTAAGACTTTTACCTCTTTATAAGGCGGATTTGGAGTGGGTCCATTCCAAAAACATCCTGAAAATTAATCTGAAAATGCTGAAAACACTGAACAAATTAATTTCCACGTAAAAAAGACTTGCTGTTCATATTATCAGGCTTTTGGGCGTCTTTTAACCACATCAAGTTTCCAAAAATGCCAAGCGGTTAACTAAAATAAGCATATCATTCTTCAGGTGTTTTTCATTTAGAAGAGCTCCATACTTATAATACAATTCAATGGCAAGGTTAGGAAAACTCCTTCAATGTTCCTGAGAGACTTTTGGTGCATTTTGTGAGCTACAAAGAAAAGCCACAAAAACAGACTCAAAAGATGCCCAAAATAATTTTAGAGAAACACCACCAAAAATGCTTACAAACCGCTGTAGGAAATTCTGAAAAACACA
>NC_135233.1:516653620-516656120 GCF_051348905.1 Ranitomeya variabilis | reverse complement strand
AAAGAGCTGCCCAGGTTCCACTGAGATTTGAACTCAGATCGCTGGATTCAAAGTCCAGAGTGCTAACCATTACACCATGGAACCACACGCACAAAAAATAACTGGCTGCAGTTTTTTTGTGCTAAAAAGCACATATGAACTCATGAATCATGGTGAAAAAAGGCTCTAAAGCTGTAGTGCAATTCTACAATTAATACACAAAGGTAAATTAATATCTCCTAAACTTTATTTCCACAAGTGTGCCAAGAGTTCCATGATATCTCAACAATGACAGTTTTAAATGTTGATGAAAAGTGGCTAGTAAATAGAGTGTTGGATCTGTTACTTGGAAAAAGGGGAAGAAAAAAATAACTGCAAAACTTATACTGTTAGAAAGCTGTTCATCCAGAAGTGGCTAAAAAATTTTCATTGTGTGGTAAAAAGTTTTATCCAAGAGATAATTGAAGGTTGCTGTGAATAAAAGTGCATGTCTCAGTACATCTGCCAAAGCAGTGGTCTGTAACTGCTAGACAAAAGAGGGAGATGCACCACTTACCTGGTGGCACTCATGGCGCTTCTTTTAATTAGTGGCATGACGCACGAGGGATGTAGCGTCAGATCGGCGTATATAAAATGCATCCAAAAATAAAGTCAGTCTGGTTCTAGAAACCCTGCCCAAAGTTCGCATATCACCTTCATGTGGCATAAAACAGGACACACGCAAATTTATCTTCTCAGGTAATCAGTCAAAAAACTATATGAACATATTCATAGTCGGCAGGATTTGAACCTGCGCAGGGAAACCCCAATGGATTTCTAGTCCATCGCCTTAACCACTCGGCCATGACTACTTAGACGATGATTTTTGATGAGAATCAAACACCTTTTCTTATAGCACCATGATCAAGATCAGTGATTATCCCTCTGGAAAACATCTCAGAAAATAGAAACAAATTTCCAGGTCCCAGTAAAATGTAAAAATCTGATTTAAAGTCATCATCAATGGGAATCATGCACAGTTTAAGACTTTTACCTCTTTATAAGGCGGATTTGGAGTGGGTCCATTCCAAAAACATCCTGAAAATTAATCTGAAAATGCTGAAAACACTGAACAAATTAATTTCCACGTAAAAAAGACTTGCTGTTCATATTATCAGGCTTTTGGGCGTCTTTTAATCACATCAAGTTTCCAAAAATGCGAAGCGGTTAACTAAAATAAGCATATCATTCTTCAGGTGTTTTTCATTTAGAAGAGCTCCATACTTATAATACAATTCAATGGCAAGGTTAGGAAAACTCCTTCAATGTTCCTGAGAGACTTTTGGTGCATTTTGTGAGCTACAAAGAAAAGCCACAAAAACAGACTCAAAAGATGCCCAAAATAATTTTAGAGAAACACCACCAAAAATGCTTACAAACCGCTGTAGGAAATTCTGAAAAACACAAGAAAAGATGATTCAGGAAGAAAACGCCAACATTTCCTGAAGCCATTTCAACTTCAAATCCTTGTCAGTTTCATTCACCTGGAAAAAGTGTTATGTGAACATTGACATAAATCATAGGGTATGGTTGCTTTGCGTGACACAGTTCGTAAGAGTGCTGTAACTTAAAGTAAATTTTAAGTTTCCGTAATCCTGCTTTAAAGGTAGATTTGGCCATAGAACTCAAAGTGATCACTCCATGGATGCTTGGAACATTCAAATCTTTGTTTTGCATGTTGATTTTAACTTTCTCTTTTTATCTTTTTATGTTAAACCTTTGGCACAGGAGAACTCAGTGTAAGTGCAAAAACTGAAACACATGTACAAAGAGCTGCCCAGGGTCCACTGAGATTTGAACTCAGATGGCTGGATTCAGAGTCCAGAGTGCTAACCATTACACCATGGAACCACACGCACAAAAAATAACTGGCTGCAGTTTTTTTGTGCTAAAAAGCACATATGAACTCATGAATCATGGTGAAAAAAGGCTCTAAAGCTGTAGTGCAAATCTACAATTAATACACAAAGGTAAATCAATATCTCCTAAACTTTATTTCCACAAGTGTGCCAAGAGTTCCATGATATCTCAACAATGACAGTTTTAAATGTTGATGAAAAGTGGCTAGTAAATAGAGTGTTGGATCTGTTACTTGGAAAAAAGGTAAGAAAAAAATAACTGCAAAACTTATACTGTTAGAAAGCTGTTCATCCAGAAGTGGCTAAAAAATTTTCATTGTGTGGTAAAAAGTTTTATCCAAGAGATAATTCAAGGTTGCTGTGAATAAAAGTGCATGTCTCAGTACATCTGCCAAAGCAGTGGTCTGTAACTGCTAGACAAAAGAGGGAGATGCACCACTTACCTGGTGGCACTCATGGCGCTTCTTTTAATTAGTGGCATGACGCACGTGGGATGTAGCGTCAGATCGGCTTATATAAAATGCATCCAAAAATCAAGTCAGTCTGGTTCTAGAAACCCTGCCCAAAGTTCGCATATCACCTTCATGTGGCATAAAACAGGACACACGCAAATTTATCTTCTC
>NC_135233.1:516638620-516641120 GCF_051348905.1 Ranitomeya variabilis | reverse complement strand
GAGCTGCCCAGGTTCCACTGAGATTTGAACTCAGATCGCTGGATTCAAAGTCCAGAGTGCTAACCATTACACCATGGAACCACACGCACAAAAAATAACTGGCTGCAGTTTTTTTGTGCTAAAAAGCACATATGAACTCATGAATCATGGTGAAAAAAGGCTCTAAAGCTGTAGTGCAAATCTACAATTAATACACAAAGGTAAATTAATATCTCCTAAACTTTATTTCCACAAGTGTGCCAAGAGTTCCATGATATCTCAACAATGACAGTTTTAAATGTTGATGAAAAGTGGCTAGTAAATAGAGTGTTGGATCTGTTACTTGGAAAAAAGGTAAGAAAAAAATAACTGCAAAACTTATACTGTTAGAAAGCTGTTCATCCAGAAGTGGCTAAAAAATTTTCATTGTGTGGTAAAAAGTTTTATCCAAGAGATAATTGAAGGTTGCTGTGAATAAAAGTGCATGTCTCAGTACATCTGCCAAAGCAGTGGTCTGTAACTGCTAGACAAAAGAGGGAGATGCACCACTTACCTGGTGGCACTCATGGCGCTTCTTTTAATTAGTGGCATGACACACGTGGGATGTAGCGTCAGATCGGCTTATATAAAATGCATCCAAAAATCAAGTCAGTCTGGTTCTAGAAACCCTGCCCAAAGTTCGCATATCACCTTCATGTGGCATAAAACAGGACACACGCAAATTTATCTTCTCAGGTAATCAGTCAAAAAACTATATGAACATATTCATAGTCGGCAGGATTTGAACCTGCGCAGGGAAACCCCAATGGATTTCTAGTCCATCGCCTTAACCACTCGGCCACGACCAAGCGGTTAACTAAAATAAGCATATCATTCTTCAGGTGTTTTTCATTTAGAAGAGCTCCATACTTATAATACAATTCAATGGCAAGGTTAGGAAAACTCCTTCAATGTTCCTGAGAGACTTTTGGTGCATTTTGTGAGCTACAAAGAAAAGCCACAAAAACAGACTCAAAAGATGCCCAAAATAATTTTAGAGAAACTCCACCAAAAATGCTTACAAACCGCTGTAGGAAATTCTGAAAAACACAAGAAAAGATGATTCAGGAAGAAAACGCCAACATTTCCTGAAGCCATTTCAACTTCAAATCCTTGTCAGTTTCATACACCTGGAAAAAGTGTTATGTGAACATTGACATAAATCATAGGGTATGGTTGCTTTGCGTGACACAGTTCGTAAGAGTGCTGTAACTTAAAGTCAATTTAAAGTTTCCGTAATCCTGCTTTAAAGGTAGATTTGGCCATAGAACTCAAAGTGATCACTCCATGGATGCTTGGAACATTCAAATCTTTGTTTTGCATGTTGATTTTAACTTTCTCTTTTTATCTTTTTATGTTAAACCTTTGGCACAGGAGAACTCAGTGTAAGTGCAAAAACTGAAACACATGTACAAAGAGCTGCCCAGGTTCCACTGAGATTTGAACTCAGATCGCTGGATTCAAAGTCCAGAGTGCTAACCATTACACCATGGAACCACACGCACAAAAAATAACTGGCTGCAGTTTTTTTGTGCTAAAAAGCACATATGAACTCATGAATCATGGTGAAAAAAGGCTCTAAAGCTGTAGTGCAAATCTACAATTAATACACAAAGGTAAATTAATATCTCCTAAACTTTATTTCCACAAGTGTGCCAAGAGTTCCATGATATCTCAACAATGACAGTTTTAAATGTTGATGAAAAGTGGCTAGTAAATAGAGTGTTGGATCTGTTACTTGGAAAAAGGGGAAGAAAAAAATAACTGCAAAACTTATACTGTTAGAAAGCTGTTCATCCAGAAGTGGCTAAAAAATTTTCATTGTGTGGTAAAAAGTTTTATCCAAGAGATAATTGAAGGTTGCTGTGAATAAAAGTGCATGTCTCAGTACATCTGCCAAAGCAGTGGTCTGTAACTGCTAGACAAAAGAGGGAGATGCACCACTTACCTGGTGGCACTCATGGCGCTTCTTTTAATTAGTGGCATGACGCACGTGGGATGTAGCGTCAGATCGGCGTATATAAAATGCATCCAAAAATAAAGTCAGTCTGGTTCTAGAAACCCTGCCCAAAGTTCGCATATCACCTTCATGTGGCATAAAACAGGACACACGCAAATTTATCTTCTCAGGTAATCAGTCAAAAAACTATATGAACATATTCATAGTCGGCAGGATTTGAACCTGCGCAGGGAAACCCCAATGGATTTCTAGTCCATCGCCTTAACCACTCGGCCACGACTACTTAGACGTTGATTTTTGATGAGAATCAAACACCTTTTCTTATAGCACCATGATCAAGATCAGTGATTATCCCTCTGGAAAACATCTCAGAAAATAGAAACAAATTTCCAGGTCCCAGTAAAATGTAAAAATCTGATTTAAAGTCATCATCAATGGGAATCATGCACAGTTTAAGACTTTTACCTCTTTATAAGGCGGATTTGGAGTGGGTCCATTCCAAAAACATCCTGAAAATTAATC
>NC_135233.1:516603620-516606120 GCF_051348905.1 Ranitomeya variabilis | reverse complement strand
AGGAAGAAAACGCCAACATTTCCTGAAGCCATTTCAACTTCAAATCCTTGTCAGTTTCATACACCTGGAAAAAGTGTTATGTGAACATTGACATAAATCATAGGGTATGGTTGCTTTGCGTGACACAGTTCGTAAGAGTGCTGTAACTTAAAGTCAATTTTAAGTTTCCGTAATCCTGCTTTAAAGGTAGATTTGGCCATAGAACTCACAGTGATCACTCCATGGATGCTTGGAACATTCAAATCTTTGTTTTGCATGTTGATTTTAACTTTCTCTTTTTATCTTTTTATGTTAAACCTTTGGCACAGGAGAACTCAGTGTAAGTGCAAAAACTGAAACACATGTACAAAGAGCTGCCCAGGTTCCACTGAGATTTGAACTCAGATCGCTGGATTCAGAGTCCAGAGTGCTAACCATTACACCATGGAACCACACGCACAAAAAATAACTGGCTGCAGTTTTTTTGTGCTAAAAAGCACATATGAACTCATGAATCATGCTGAAAAAAGGCTCTAAAGCTGTAGTGCAAATCTACAATTAATACACAAAGGTAAATTAATATCTCCTAAACTTTATTTCCACAAGTGTGCCAAGAGTTCCATGATATCTCAACAATGACAGTTTTAAATGTTGATGAAAAGTGGCTAGTAAATAGAGTGTTGGATCTGTTACTTGGAAAAAAGGTAAGAAAAAAATAACTGCAAAACTTATACTGTTAGAAAGCTGTTCATCCAGAAGTGGCTAAAAAATTTTCATTGTGTGGTAAAAAGTTTTATCCAAGAGATAATTGAAGGTTGCTGTGAATAAAAGTGCATGTCTCAGTACATCTGCCAAAGCAGTGGTCTGTAACTGCTAGACAAAAGAGGGAGATGCACCACTTACCTGGTGGCACTCATGGCGCTTCTTTTAATTAGTGGCATGACGCACGTGGGATGTAGCGTCAGATCGGCTTATATAAAATGCATCCAAAAATAAAGTCAGTCTGGTTCTAGAAACCCTGCCCAAAGTTCGCATATCACCTTCATGTGGCATAAAACAGGACACACGCAAATTTATCTTCTCAGGTAATCAGTCAAAAAACTATATAAACATATTCGTAGTCGGCAGGATTTGAACCTGCGCAGGGAAACCCCAATGGATTTCTAGTCCATCGCCTTAACCACTCGGCCACGACTACTTAGACGTTGATTTTTTATGAGAATCAAACACCTTTTCTTATAGCACCATGATCAAGATCAGTGATTATCCCTCTGGAAAACATCTCAGAAAATAGAAACAAATTTCCAGGTCCCAGTAAAATGTAAAAATCTGATTTAAAGTCATCATCAATGGGAATCATGCACAGTTTAAGACTTTTACCTCTTTATAAGGCGGATTTGGAGTGGGTCCATTCCAAAAACATCCTGAAAATTAATCTGAAAATGCTGAAAACACTGAACAAATTAATTTCCACGTAAAAAAGACTTGCTGTTCATATTATCAGGCTTTTGGGCTTCTTTTAACCACATCAAGTTTCAAAAAATGCCAAGCGGTTAACTAAAATAAGCATATCATTCTTCAGGTGTTTTTCATTTAGAAGAGCTCCATACTTATAATACAATTCAATGGCAAGGTTAGGAAAACTCCTTCAATGTTCCTGAGAGACTTTTGGTGCATTTTGTGAGCTACAAAGAAAAGCCACAAAAACAGACTCAAAAGATGCCCAAAATAATTTTAGAGAAACACCACCAAAAATGCTTACAAACCGCTGTAGGAAATTCTGAAAAACACAAGAAAAGATTATTCAGGAAGAAAACGCCAACATTTCCTGAAGTCCTTTCAACTTCAAATCCTTGTCAGTTTCATACACCTGGAAAAAGTGTTATGTGAACATTGACATAAATCATAGGGTATGGTTGCTTTGCGTGACACAGTTCGTAAGAGTGCTGTAACTTAAAGTCAATTTTAAGTTTCCGTAATCCTGCTTTAAAGGTAGATTTGGCCATAGAACTCAAAGTGATCACTCCATGGATGCTTGGAACATTCAAATCTTTGTTTTGCATGTTGATTTTAACTTTCTCTTTTTATCTTTTTATGTTAAACCTTTGGCACAGGAGAACTCAGTGTAAGTGCAAAAACTGAAACACATGTACAAAGAGCTGCCCAGGTTCCACTGAGATTTGAACTCAGATCGCTGGATTCAAAGTCCAGAGTGCTAACCATTACACCATGGAACCACACGCACAAAAAATAACTGGCTGCAGTTTTTTTGTGCTAAAAAGCACATATGAACTCATGAATCATGGTGAAAAAAGGCTCTAAAGCTGTAGTGCAAATCTACAATTAATACACAAAGGTAAATTAATATCTCCTAAACTTTATTTCCACAAGTGTGCCAAGAGTTCCATGATATCTCAACAATGACAGTTTTAAATGTTGATGAAAAGTGGCTAGTAAATAGAGTGTTGGATCTGTTACTTGGAAAAAGGGTAAGAAAAAAATAACTGCAAAACTTATACTG
>NC_135233.1:516566120-516578620 GCF_051348905.1 Ranitomeya variabilis | reverse complement strand
TATCTTCTCAGGTAATCAGTCAAAAAACTATATGAACATATTCGTAGTCGGCAGGATTTGAACCTGCGCAGGGAAACCCCAATGGATTTCTAGTCCATCGCCTTAACCACTCGGCCACGACTACTTAGACGTTGATTTTTGATGAGAATCAAACACCTTTTCTTATAGCACCATGATCAAGATCAGTTATTATCCCTCTGGAAAACATCTCAGAAAATAGAAACAAATTTCCAGGTCCCAGTAAAATGTAAAAATCTGATTTAAAGTCATCATCAATGGGAATCATGCACAGTTTAAGACTTTTACCTCTTTATAAGGCGGATTTGGAGTGGGTCCATTCCAAAAACATCCTGAAAATTAATCTGAAAATGCTGAAAACACTGAACAAATTAATTTCCACGTAAAAAAGACTTGCTGTTCATATTATCAGGCTTTTGGGCGTCTTTTAACCACATCAAGTTTCCAAAAATGCCAAGCGGTTAACTAAAATAAGCATATCATTCTTCAGGTGTTTTTCATTTAGAAGAGCTCCATACTTATAATACAATTCAATGGCAAGGTTAGGAAAACTCCTTCAATGTTCCTGAGAGACTTTTGGTGCATTTTGTGAGCTACAAAGAAAAGCCACAAAAACAGACTCAAAAGATGCCCAAAATAATTTTAGAGAAACACCACCAAAAATGCTTACAAACCGCTGTAGGAAATTCTGAAAAACACAAGAAAAGATGATTCAGGAAGAAAACGCCAACATTTCCTGAAGCCATTTCAACTTCAAATCCTTGTCAGTTTCATACACCTGGAAAAAGTGTTATGTGAACATTGACATAAATCATAGGGTATGGTTGCTTTGCGTGACACAGTTCGTAAGAGTGCTGTAACTTAAAGTCAATTTAAAGTTTCCGTAATCCTGCTTTAAAGGTAGATTTGGCCATAGAACTCAAAGTGATCACTCCATGGATGCTTGGAACATTCAAATCTTTGTTTTGCATGTTGATTTTAACTTTCTCTTTTTATCTTTTTATGTTAAACCTTTGGCACAGGAGAACTCAGTGTAAGTGCAAAAACTGAAACACATGTACAAAGAGCTGCCCAGGTTCCACTGAGATTTGAACTCAGATCGCTGGATTCAAAGTCCAGAGTGCTAACCATTACACCATGGAACCACACGCACAAAAAATAACTGGCTGCAGTTTTTTTGTGCTAAAAAGCACATATGAACTCATGAATCATGGTGAAAAAAGGCTCTAAAGCTGTAGTGCAAATCTACAATTAATACACAAAGGTAAATTAATATCTCCTAAACTTTATTTCCACAAGTGTGCCAAGAGTTCCATGATATCTCAACAATGACAGTTTTAAATGTTGATGAAAAGTGGCTAGTAAATAGAGTGTTGGATCTGTTACTTGGAAAAAGGGGAAGAAAAAAATAACTGCAAAACTTATACTGTTAGAAAGCTGTTCATCCAGAAGTGGCTAAAAAATTTTCATTGTGTGGTAAAAAGTTTTATCCAAGAGATAATTGAAGGTTGCTGTGAATAAAAGTGCATGTCTCAGTACATCTGCCAAAGCAGTGGTCTGTAACTGCTAGACAAAAGAGGGAGATGCACCACTTACCTGGTGGCACTCATGGCGCTTCTTTTAATTAGTGGCATGACGCACGTGGGATGTAGCGTCAGATCGGCGTATATAAAATGCATCCAAAAATAAAGTCAGTCTGGTTCTAGAAACCCTGCCCAAAGTTCGCATATCACCTTCATGTGGCATAAAACAGGACACACGCAAATTTATCTTCTCAGGTAATCAGTCAAAAAACTATATGAACATATTCATAGTCGGCAGGATTTCAACCTGCGCAGGGAAACCCCAATGGATTTCTAGTCCATCACCTTAACCACTCGGCCACGACTACTTAGACGTTGATTTTTGATGAGAATCAAACACCTTTTCTTATAGCACCATGATCAAGATCAGTGATTATCCCTCTGGAAAACATCTCAGAAAATAGAAACAAATTTCCAGGTCCCAGTAAAATGTAAAAATCTGATTTAAAGTCATCATCAATGGGAATCATGCACAGTTTAAGACTTTTACCTCTTTATAAGGCGGATTTGGAGTGGGTCCATTCCAAAAACATCCTGAAAATTAATCTGAAAATGCTGAAAACACTGAACAAATTAATTTCCACGTAAAAAAAACTTGCTGTTCATATTATCAGGCTTTTGGGCGTCTTTTAATCACATCAAGTTTCCAAAAATGCGAAGCGGTTAACTAAAATAAGCATATCATTCTTCAGGTGTTTTTCATTTAGAAGAGCTCCATACTTATAATACAATTCAATGGCAAGGTTAGGAAAACTCCTTCAATGTTCCTGAGAGACTTTTGGTGCATTTTGTGAGCTACAAAGAAAAGCCACAAAAACAGACTCAAAAGATGCCCAAAATAATTTTAGAGAAACACCACCAAAAATGCTTACAAACCGCTGTAGGAAATTCTGAAAAACACAAGAAAAGATGATTCAGGAAGAAAACGCCAACATTTCCTGAAGCCATTTCAACTTCAAATCCTTGTCAGTTTCATACACCTGGAAAAAGTGTTATGTGAACATTGACATAAATCATAGGGTATGGTTGCTTTGCGTGACACAGTTCGTAAGAGTGCTGTAACTTAAAGTCAATTTTAAGTTTCCGTAATCCTGCTTTAAAGGTAGATTTGGCCATAGAACTCACAGTGATCACTCCATGGATGCTTGGAACATTCAAATCTTTGTTTTGCATGTTGATTTTAACTTTCTCTTTTTATCTTTTTATGTTAAACCTTTGGCACAGGAGAACTCAGTGTAAGTGCAAAAACTGAAACACATGTACAAAGAGCTGCCCAGGTTCCACTGAGATTTGAACTCAGGATTCAAAGTCCAGAGTGCTAACCATTACACCATGGAACCACACGCACAAAAAATAACTGGCTGCAGTTTTTTTGTGCTAAAAAGCACATATGAACTCATGAATCATGGTGAAAAAAGGCTCTAAAGCTGTAGTGCAAATCTACAATTAATACACAAAGGTAAATTAATATCTCCTAAACTTTATTTCCACAAGTGTGCCAAGAGTTCCATGATATCTCAACAATGACAGTTTTAAATGTTGATGAAAAGTGGCTAGTAAATAGAGTGTTGGATCTGTTACTTGGAAAAAGGGGAAGAAAAAAATAACTGCAAAACTTATACTGTTAGAAAGCTGTTCATCCAGAAGTGGCTAAAAAATTTTCATTGTGTGGTAAAAAGTTTTATCCAAGAGATAATTGAAGGTTGCTGTGAATAAAAGTGCATGTCTCAGTACATCTGCCAAAGCAGTGGTCTGTAACTGCTAGACAAAAGAGGGAGATGCACCACTTACCTGGTGGCACTCATGGCGCTTCTTTTAATTAGTGGCATGACGCACGTGGGATGTAGCGTCAGATCGGCGTATATAAAATGCATCCAAAAATAAAGTCAGTCTGGTTCTAGAAACCCTGCCCAAAGTTCGCATATCACCTTCATGTGGCATAAAACAGGACACACGCAAATTTATCTTCTCAGGTAATCAGTCAAAAAACTATATAAACATATTCATAGTCGGCAGGATCTGAACCTGCGCAGGGAAACCCCAATGGATTTCTAGTCCATCGCCTTAACCACTCGGCCACGACTACTTAGACGTTGATTTTTGATGAGAATCAAACACCTTTTCTTATAGCACCATGATCAAGATCAGTGATTATCCCTCTGGAAAACATCTCAGAAAATAGAAACAAATTTCCAGGTCCCAGTAAAATGTAAAAATCTGATTTAAAGTCATCATCAATGGGAATCATGCACAGTTTAAGACTTTTACCTCTTTATAAGGCGGATTTGGAGTGGGTCCATTCCAAAAACATCCTGAAAATTAATCTGAAAATGCTGAAAACACTGAACAAATTAATTTCCACGTAAAAAAGACTTGCTGTTCATATTATCAGGCTTTTGGGCGTCTTTTAATCACATCAAGTTTCCAAAAATGCGAAGCGGTTAACTAAAATAAGCATATCATTCTTCAGGTGTTTTTCATTTAGAAGAGCTCCATACTTATAATACAATTCAATGGCAAGGTTAGGAAAACTCCTTCAATGTTCCTGAGAGACTTTTGGTGCATTTTGTGAGCTACAAAGAAAAGCCACAAAAACAGACTCAAAAGATGCCCAAAATAATTTTAGAGAAACACCACCAAAAATGCTTACAAACCGCTGTAGGAAATTCTGAAAAACACAAGAAAAGATGATTCAGGAAGAAAACGCCAACATTTCCTGAAGCCATTTCAACTTCAAATCCTTGTCAGTTTCATACACCTGGAAAAAGTGTTATGTGAACATTGACATAAATCATAGGGTATGGTTGCTTTGCGTGACACAGTTCGTAAGAGTGCTGTAACTTAAAGTCAATTTAAAGTTTCCGTAATCCTGCTTTAAAGGTAGATTTGGCCATAGAACTCAAAGTGATCACTCCATGGATGCTTGGAACATTCAAATCTTTGTTTTGCATGTTGATTTTAACTTTCTCTTTTTATCTTTTTATGTTAAACCTTTGGCACAGGAGAACTCAGTGTAAGTGCAAAAACTGAAACACATGTACAAAGAGCTGCCCAGGTTCCACTGAGATTTGAACTCAGATCGCTGGATTCAAAGTCCAGAGTGCTAACCATTACACCATGGAACCACACGCACAAAAAATAACTGGCTGCAGTTTTTTTGTGCTAAAAAGCACATATGAACTCATGAATCATGGTGAAAAAAGGCTCTAAAGCTGTAGTGCAAATCTACAATTATTACACAAAGGTAAATTAATATCTCCTAAACTTTATTTCCACAAGTGTGCCAAGAGTTCCATGATATCTCAACAATGACAGTTTTAAATGTTGATGAAAAGTGGCTAGTAAATAGAGTGTTGGATCTGTTACTTGGAAAAAGGGTAAGAAAAAAATAACTGCAAAACTTATACTGTTAGAAAGCTGTTCATCCAGAAGTGGCTAAAAAATTTTCATTGTGTGGTAAAAAGTTTTATCCAAGAGATAATTGAAGGTTGCTGTGAATAAAAGTGCATGTCTCAGTACATCTGCCAAAGCAGTGGTCTGTAACTGCTAGACAAAAGAGGGAGATGCACCACTTACCTGGTGGCACTCATGGCGCTTCTTTTAATTAGTGGCATGACGCACGTGGGATGTAGCGTCAGATCGGCGTATATAAAATGCATCCAAAAATAAAGTCAGTCTGGTTCTAGAAACCCTGCCCAAAGTTCGCATATCACCTTCATGTGGCATAAAACAGGACACACGCAAATTTATCTTCTCAGGTAATCAGTCAAAAAACTATATGAACATATTCGTAGTCGGCAGGATTTGAACCTGCGCAGGGAAACCCCAATGGATTTCTAGTCCATCGCCTTAACCACTCGGCCACTACTACTTAGACGTTGATTTTTGATGAGAATCAAACACCTTTTCTTATAGCACCATGATCAAGATCAGTGATTATCCCTCTGGAAAACATCTCAGAAAATAGAAACAAATTTCCAGGTCCCAGTAAAATGTAAAAATCTGCTTTAAAGTCATCATCAATGGGAATCATGCACAGTTTAAGACTTTTACCTCTTTATAAGGCGGATTTGGAGTGGGTCCATTCCAAAAACATCCTGAAAATTAATCTGAAAATGCTGAAAACACTGAACAAATTAATTTCCACGTAAAAAAGACTTGCTGTTCATATTATCAGGCTTTTGGGCGTCTTTTAATCACATCAAGTTTCCAAAAATGCGAAGCGGTTAACTAAAATAAGCATATCATTCTTCAGGTGTTTTTCATTTAGAAGAGCTCCATACTTATAATACAATTCAATGGCAAGGTTAGGAAAACTCCTTCAATGTTCCTGAGAGACTTTTGGTGCATTTTGTGAGCTACAAAGAAAAGCCACAAAAACAGACTCAAAAGATGCCCAAAATAATTTTAGAGAAACACCACCAAAAATGCTTACAAACCGCTGTAGGAAATTCTGAAAAACACAAGAAAAGATGATTCAGGAAGAAAACGCCAACATTTCCTGAAGCCATTTCAACTTCAAATCCTTGTCAGTTTCATTCACCTAGAAAAAGTGTTATGTGAACATTGACATAAATCATAGGGTATGGTTGCTTTGCGTGACACAGTTCGTAAGAGTGCTGTAACTTAAAGTAAATTTAAAGTCATAAAGTCAAAAAAGCACATATGAACTCATGAATCATGGTGAAAAAAGGCTCTAAAGCTGTAGTGCAAATCTACAATTAATACACAAAGGTAAATTAATATCTCCTAAACTTTATTTCCACAAGTGTGCCAAGAGTTCCATGATATCTCAACAATGACAGTTTTAAATGTTGATGAAAAGTGGCTAGTAAATAGAGTGTTGGATCTGTTACTTGGAAAAAAGGTAAGAAAAAAATAACTGCAAAACTTATACTGTTAGAAAGCTGTTCATCCAGAAGTGGCTAAAAAATTTTCATTGTGTGGTAAAACGTTTTATCCAAGAGATAATTGAAGGTTGCTGTGAATAAAAGTGCATGTCTCAGTACATCTGCCAAAGCAGTGGTCTGTAACTGCTAGACAAAAGAGAGAGATGCACCACTTACCTGGTGGCACTCATGGCGCTTCTTTTAATTAGTGGCATGACGCACGTGGGATGTAGCGTCAGATCGGCTTATATAAAATGCATCCAAAAATCAAGTCAGTCTGGTTCTAGAAACCCTGCCCAAAGTTCGCATATCACCTTCATGTGGCATAAAACAGGACACACGCAAATTTATCTTCTCAGGTAATCAGTCAAAAAACTATATGAACATATTCGTAGTCGGCAGGATTTGAACCTGCGCAGGGAAACCCCAATGGATTTCTAGTCCATCGCCTTAACCACTCGGCCACGACTACTTAGACGTTGATTTTTGATGAGAATCAAACACCTTTTCTTATAGCACCATGATCAAGATCAGTGATTATCCCTCTGGAAAACATCTCAGAAAATAGAAACAAATTTCCAGGTCCCAGTAAAATGTAAAAATCTGATTTAAAGTCATCATCAATGGGAATCATGCACAGTTTAAGACTTTTACCTCTTTATAAGGCGGATTTGGAGTGGGTCCATTCCAAAAACATCCTGAAAATTAATCTGAAAATGCTGAAAACACTGAACAAATTAATTTCCACGTAAAAAAGACTTGCTGTTCATATTATCAGGCTTTTGGGCGTCTTTTAATCACATCAAGTTTCCAAAAATGCGAAGCGGTTAACTAAAATAAGCATATCATTCTTCAGGTGTTTTTCATTTAGAAGAGCTCCATACTTATAATACAATTCAATGGCAAGGTTAGGAAAACTCCTTCAATGTTCCTGAGAGACTTTTGGTGCATTTTGTGAGCTACAAAGAAAAGCCACAAAAACAGACTCAAAAGATGCCCAAAATAATTTTAGAGAAACACCACCAAAAATGCTTACAAACCGCTGTAGGAAATTCTGAAAAACACAAGAAAAGATGATTCAGGAAGAAAACGCCAACATTTCCTGAAGCCATTTCAACTTCAAATCCTTGTCAGTTTCATACACCTGGAAAAAGTGTTATGTGAACATTGACATAAATCATAGGGTATGGTTGCTTTGCGTGACACAGTTCGTAAGAGTGCTGTAACTTAAAGTCAATTTAAAGTTTCCGTAATCCTGCTTTAAAGGTAGATTTGGCCATAGAACTCACAGTGATCACTCCATGGATGCTTGGAACATTCAAATCTTTGTTTTGCATGTTGATTTTAACTTTCTCTTTTTATCTTTTTATGTTAAACCTTTGGCACAGGAGAACTCAGTGTAAGTGCAAAAACTGAAACACATGTACAAAGAGCTGCCCAGGTTCCACTGAGATTTGAACTCAGATCGCTGGATTCAGAGTCCAGAGTGCTAACCATTACACCATGGAACCACACGCACAAAAAATAACTGGCTGCAGTTTTTTTGTGCTAAAAAGCACATATGAACTCATGAATCATGGTGAAAAAAGGCTCTAAAGCTGTAGTGCAAATCTACAATTAATACACAAAGGTAAATTAATATCGTAGTCGGCAGGATTTGAACCTGCGCAGGGAAACCCCAATGGATTTCTAGTCCATCGCCTTAACCACTCGGCCACGACTACTTAGACGTTGATTTTTGATGAGAATCAAACACCTTTTCTTATAGCACCATGATCAAGATCAGTGATTATCCCTCTGGAAAACATCTCAGAAAATAGAAACAAATTTCCAGGTCCCAGTAAAATGTAAAAATCTGATTTAAAGTCATCATCAATGGGAATCATGCACAGTTTAAGACTTTTACCTCTTTATAAGGCGGATTTGGAGTGGGTCCATTCCAAAAACATCCTGAAAATTAATCTGAAAATGCTGAAAACACTGAACAAATTAATTTCCACGTAAAAAAGACTTGCTGTTCATATTATCAGGCTTTTGGGCGTCTTTTAACCACATCAAGTTTCAAAAAATGCCAAGCGGTTAACTAAAATAAGCATATCATTCTTCAGGTGTTTTTCATTTAGAAGAGCTCCATACTTATAATACAATTCAATGGCAAGGTTAGGAAAACTCCTTCAATGTTCCTGAGAGACTTTTGGTGCATTTTGTGAGCTACAAAGAAAAGCCACAAAAACAGACTCAAAAGATGCCCAAAATAATTTTAGAGAAACACCACCAAAAATGCTTACAAACCGCTGTAGGAAATTCTGAAAAACACAAGAAAAGATGATTCAGGAAGAAAACGCCAACATTTCCTGAAGCCATTTCAACTTCAAATCCTTGTCAGTTTCATACACCTGGAAAAAGTGTTATGTGAACATTGACATAAATCATAGGGTATGGTTGCTTTGCGTGACACAGTTCGTAAGAGTGCTGTAACTTAAAGTCAATTTTAAGTTTCCGTAATCCTGCTTTAAAGGTAGATTTGGCCATAGAACTCACAGTGATCACTCCATGGATGCTTGGAACATTCAAATCTTTGTTTTGCATGTTGATTTTAACTTTCTCTTTTTATCTTTTTATGTTAAACCTTTGGCACAGGAGAACTCAGTGTAAGTGCAAAAACTGAAACACATGTACAAAGAGCTGCCCAGGTTCCACTGAGATTTGAACTCAGATCGCTGGATTCAAAGTCCAGAGTGCTAACCATTACACCATGGAACCACACGCACAAAAAATAACTGGCTGCAGTTTTTTTGTGCTAAAAAGCACATATGAACTCATGAATCATGGTGAAAAAAGGCTCTAAAGCTGTAGTGCAAATCTACAATTAATACACAAAGGTAAATTAATATCTCCTAAACTTTATTTCCACAAGTGTGCCAAGAGTTCCATGATATCTCAACAATGACAGTTTTAAATGTTGATGAAAAGTGGCTAGTAAATAGAGTGTTGGATCTGTTACTTGGAAAAAAGGTAAGAAAAAAATAACTGCAAAACTTATACTGTTAGAAAGCTGTTCATCCAGAAGTGGCTAAAAAATTTTCATTGTGTGGTAAAACGTTTTATCCAAGAGATAATTGAAGGTTGCTGTGAATAAAAGTGCATGTCTCAGTACATCTGCCAAAGCAGTGGTCTGTAACTGCTAGACAAAAGAGGGAGATGCACCACTTACCTGGTGGCACTCATGGCGCTTCTTTTAATTAGTGGCATGACGCACGTGGGATGTAGCGTCAGATCGGCGTATATAAAATGCATCCAAAAATAAAGTCAGTCTGGTTCTAGAAACCCTGCCCAAAGTTCGCATATCACCTTCATGTGGCATAAAACAGGACACACGCAAATTTATCTTCTCAGGTAATCAGTCAAAAAACTATATGAACATATTCGTAGTCGGCAGGATTTGAACCTGCGCAGGGAAACCCCAATGGATTTCTAGTCCATCGCCTTAACCACTCGGCCACGACTACTTAGACGTTGATTTTTGATGAGAATCAAACACCTTTTCTTATAGCACCATGATCAAGATCTGTGATTATCCCTCTGGAAAACATCTCAGAAAATAGAAACAAATTTCCAGGTCCCAGTAAAATGTAAAAATCTGATTTAAAGTCATCATCAATGGGAATCATGCACAGTTTAAGACTTTTACCTCTTTATAAGGCGGATTTGGAGTGGGTCCATTCCAAAAACATCCTGAAAATTAATCTGAAAATGCTGAAAACACTGAACAAATTAATTTCCACGTAAAAAAGACTTGCTGTTCATATTATCAGGCTTTTGGGCGTCTTTTAATCACATCAAGTTTCCAAAAATGCGAAGCGGTTAACTAAAATAAGCATATCATTCTTCAGGTGTTTTTCATTTAGAAGAGCTCCATACTTATAATACAATTCAATGGCAAGGTTAGGAAAACTCCTTCAATGTTCCTGAGAGACTTTTGGTGCATTTTGTGAGCTACAAAGAAAAGCCACAAAAACAGACTCAAAAGATGCCCAAAATAATTTTAGAGAAACACCACCAAAAATGCTTACAAACCGCTGTAGGAAATTCTGAAAAACACAAGAAAAGATGATTCAGGAAGAAAACGCCAACATTTCCTGAAGCCATTTCAACTTCAAATCCTTGTCAGTTTCATACACCTGGAAAAAGTGTTATGTGAACATTGACATAAATCATAGGGTATGGTTGCTTTGCGTGACACAGTTCGTAAGAGTGCTGTAACTTAAAGTCAATTTAAAGTTTCCGTAATCCTGCTTTAAAGGTAGATTTGGCCATAGAACTCAAAGTGATCACTCCATGGATGCTTGGAACATTCAAATCTTTGTTTTGCATGTTGATTTTAACTTTCTCTTTTTATCTTTTTATGTTAAACCTTTGGCACAGGAGAACTCAGTGTAAGTGCAAAAACTGAAACACATATACAAAGAGCTGCCCAGGTTCCACTGAGATTTGAACTCAGATCGCTGGATTCAAAGTCCAGAGTGCTAACCATTACACCATGGAACCACACGCACAAAAAATAACTGGCTGCAGTTTTTTTGTGCTAAAAAGCACATATGAACTCATGAATCATGGTGAAAAAAGGCTCTAAAGCTGTAGTGCAAATCTACAATTAATACACAAAGGTAAATTAATATCTCCTAAACTTTATTTCCACAAGTGTGCCAAGAGTTCCATGATATCTCAACAATGACAGTTTTAAATGTTGATGAAAAGTGGCTAGTAAATAGAGTGTTGGATCTGTTACTTGGAAAAAGGGGAAGAAAAAAATATCTGCAAAACTTATACTGTTAGAAAGCTGTTCATCCAGAAGTGGCTAAAAAATTTTCATTGTGTGGTACAAAGTTTTATCCAAGAGATAATTGAAGGTTGCTGTGAATAAAAGTGCATGTCTCAGTACATCTGCCAAAGCAGTGGTCTGTAACTGCTAGACAAAAGAGGGAGATGCACCACTTACCTGGTGGCACTCATGGCGCTTCTTTTAATTAGTGGCATGACGCACGTGGGATGTAGCGTCAGATCGGCGTATATAAAATGCATCCAAAAATAAAGTCAGTCTGGTTCTAGAAACCCTGCCCAAAGTTCGCATATCACCTTCATGTGGCATAAAACAGGACACACGCAAATTTATCTTCTCAGGTAATCAGTCAAAAAACTATATGAACATATTCGTAGTCGGCAGGATTTGAACCTGCGCAGGGAAACCCCAATGGATTTCTAGTCCATCGCCTTAACCACTCGGCCACGACTACTTAGACGTTGATTTTTGATGAGAATCAAACACCTTTTCTTATAGCACCATGATCAAGATCAGTGATTATCCCTCTGGAAAACATCTCAGAAAATAGAAACAAATTTCCAGGTCCCAGTAAAATGTAAAAATCTGATTTAAAGTCATCATCAATGGGAATCATGCACAGTTTAAGACTTTTACCTCTTTATAAGGCGGATTTGGAGTGGGTCCATTCCAAAAACATCCTGAAAATTAATCTGAAAATGCTGAAAACACTGAACAAATTAATTTCCACGTAAAAAAGACTTGCTGTTCATATTATCAGGCTTTTGGGCGTCTTTTAACCACATCAAGTTTCCAAAAATGCCAAGCAGTTAACTAAAATAAGCATATCATTCTTCAGGTGTTTTTCATTTAGAAGAGCTCCATACTTATAATACAATTCAATGGCAAGGTTAGGAAAACTCCTTCAATGTTCCTGAGAGACTTTTGGTGCATTTTGTGAGCTACAAAGAAAAGCCACAAAAACAGACTCAAAAGATGCCCAAAATAATTTTAGAGAAACACCACCAAAAATGCTTACAAACCGCTGTAGGAAATTCTGAAAAACACAAGAAAAGATGATTCAGGAAGAAAACGCCAACATTTCCTGAAGCCATTTCAACTTCAAATCCTTGTCAGTTTCATACACCTGGAAAAAGTGTTATGTGAACATTGACATAAATCATAGGGTAT
>NC_135233.1:516553620-516556120 GCF_051348905.1 Ranitomeya variabilis | reverse complement strand
GTCTCAGTACATCTGCCAAAGCAGTGGTCTGTAACTGCTAGACAAAAGAGGGAGATGCACCACTTACCTGGTGGCACTCATGGCGCTTCTTTTAATTAGTGGCATGACGCACGTGGGATGTAGCGTCAGATCGGCGTATATAAAATGCATCCAAAAATAAAGTCAGTCTGGTTCTAGAAACCCTGCCCAAAGTTCGCATATCACCTTCATGTGGCATAAAACAGGACACACGCAAATTTATCTTCTCAGGTAATCAGTCAAAAAACTATATGAACATATTCGTAGTCGGCAGGATTTGAACCTGCGCAGGGAAACCCCAATGAATTTCTAGTCCATCGCCTTAACCACTCGGCCACGACTACTTAGACGTTGATTTTTGATGAGAATCAAACACCTTTTCTTATAGCACCATGATCAAGATCAGTGATTATCCCTCTGGAAAACATCTCAGAAAATAGAAACAAATTTCCAGGTCCCAGTAAAATGTAAAAATCTGATTTAAAGTCATCATCAATGGGAATCATGCACAGTTTAAGACTTTTACCTCTTTATAAGGCGGATTTGGAGTGGGTCCATTCCAAAAACATCCTGAAAATTAATCTGAAAATGCTGAAAACACTGAACAAATTAATTTCCACGTAAAAAAGACTTGCTGTTCATATTATCAGGCTTTTGGGCGTCTTTTAACCACATCAAGTTTCCAAAAATGCCAAGCAGTTAACTAAAATAAGCATATCATTCTTCAGGTGTTTTTCATTTAGAAGAGCTCCATACTTATAATACAATTCAATGGCAAGGTTAGGAAAACTCCTTCAATGTTCCTGAGAGACTTTTGGTGCATTTTGTGAACTACAAAGAAAAGCCACAAAAACAGACTCAAAAGATGCCCAAAATAATTTTAGAGAAACACCACCAAAAATGCTTACAAACCGCTGTAGGGAATTCTGAAAAACACAAGAAAAGATGATTCAGGAAGAAAACGCCAACATTTCCTGAAGCCATTTCAACTTCAAATCCTTGTCAGTTTCATACACCTGGAAAAAGTGTTATGTGAACATTGACATAAATCATAGGGTATGGTTGCTTTGCGTGACACAGTTCGTAAGAGTGCTGTAACTTAAAGTCAATTTAAAGTTTCCGTAATCCTGCTTTAAAGGTAGATTTGGCCATAGAACTCAAAGTGATCACTCCATGGATGCTTGGAACATTCAAATCTTTGTTTTGCATGTTGATTTTAACTTTCTCTTTTTATCTTTTTATGTTAAACCTTTGGCACAGGAGAACTCAGTGTAAGTGCAAAAACTGAAACACATGTACAAAGAGCTGCCCAGGTTCCACTGAGATTTGAACTCAGATCGCTGGATTCAGAGTCCAGAGTGCTAACCATTACACCATGGAACCACACGCACAAAAAATAACTGGCTGCAGTTTTTTTGTGCTAAAAAGCACATATGAACTCATGAATCATGGTGAAAAAAGGCTCTAAAGCTGTAGTGCAAATCTACAATTAATACACAAAGGTAAATTAATATCTCCTAAACTTTATTTCCACAAGTGTGCCAAGAGTTCCATGATATCTCAACAATGACAGTTTTAAATGTTGATGAAAAGTGGCTAGTAAATAGAGTGTTGGATCTGTTACTTGGAAAAAAGGTAAGAAAAAAATAACTGCAAAACTTATACTGTTAGAAAGCTGTTCATCCAGAAGTGGCTAAAAAATTTTCATTGTGTGGTAAAAAGTTTTATCCAAGAGATAATTGAAGGTTGCTGTGAATAAAAGTGCATGTCTCAGTACATCTGCCAAAGCAGTGGTCTGTAACTGCTAGACAAAAGAGGGAGATGCACCACTTACCTGGTGGCACTCATGGCGCTTCTTTTAATTAGTGGCATGACGCACGTGGGATGTAGCGTCAGATCGGCTTATATAAAATGCATCCAAAAATCAAGTCAGTCTGGTTCTAGAAACCCTGCCCAAAGTTCGCATATCACCTTCATGTGGCATAAAACAGGACACACGCAAATTTATCTTCTCAGGTAATCAGTCAAAAAACTATATGAACATATTCGTAGTCGGCAGGATTTGAACCTGCGCAGGGAAACCCCAATGGATTTCTAGTCCATCGCCTTAACCACTCGGCCACGACTACTTAGACGTTGATTTTTGATGAGAATCAAACACCTTTTCTTATAGCACCATGATCAAGATCAGTGATTATCCCTCTGGAAAACATCTCAGAAAATAGAAACAAATTTCCAGGTCCCAGTAAAATGTAAAAATCTGATTTAAAGTCATCATCAATGGGAATCATGCACAGTTTAAGACTTTTACCTCTTTATAAGGCGGATTTGGAGTGGGTCCATTCCAAAAACATCCTGAAAATTAATCTGAAAATGCTGAAAACACTGAACAAATTAATTTCCACGTAAAAAAGACTTGCTGTTCATATTATCAGGCTTTTGGGCGTCTTTTAACCACATCAAGTTTCCAAAAATGCCAAGC
>NC_135233.1:516508620-516548620 GCF_051348905.1 Ranitomeya variabilis | reverse complement strand
AGGAAAACTCCTTCAATGTTCCTGAGAGACTTTTGGTGCATTTTGTGAGCTACAAAGAAAAGCCACAAAAACAGACTCAAAAGATGCCCAAAATAATTTTAGAGAAACACCACCAAAAATGCTTACAAACCGCTGTAGGAAATTCTGAAAAACACAAGAAAAGATGATTCAGGAAGAAAACGCCAACATTTCCTGAAGCCATTTCAACTTCAAATCCTTGTCAGTTTCATACACCTGGAAAAAGTGTTATGTGAACATTGACATAAATCATAGGGTATGGTTGCTTTGCGTGACACAGTTCGTAAGAGTGCTGTAACTTAAAGTCAATTTAAAGTTTCCGTAATCCTGCTTTAAAGGTAGATTTGGCCATAGAACTCAAAGTGATCACTCCATGGATGCTTGGAACATTCAAATCTTTGTTTTGCATGTTGATTTTAACTTTCTCTTTTTATCTTTTTATGTTAAACCTTTGGCACAGGAGAACTCAGTGTAAGTGCAAAAACTGAAACACATGTACAAAGAGCTGCCCAGGTTCCACTGAGATTTGAACTCAGATCGCTGGATTCAAAGTCCAGAGTGCTAACCATTACACCATGGAACCACACGCACAAAAAATAACTGGCTGCAGTTTTTTTGTGCTAAAAAGCACATATGAACTCATGAATCATGGTGAAAAAAGGCTCTAAAGCTGTAGTGCAAATCTACAATTAATACACAAAGGTAAATTAATATCTCCTAAACTTTATTTCCACAAGTGTGCCAAGAGTTCCATGATATCTCAACAATGACAGTTTTAAATGTTGATGAAAAGTGGCTAGTAAATAGAGTGTTGGATCTGTTACTTGGAAAAAGGGGAAGAAAAAAATATCTACAAAACTTATACTGTTAGAAAGCTGTTCATCCAGAAGTGGCTAAAAAATTTTCATTGTGTGGTACAAAGTTTTATCCAAGAGATAATTGAAGGTTGCTGTGAATAAAAGTGCATGTCTCAGTACATCTGCCAAAGCAGTGGTCTGTAACTGCTAGACAAAAGAGGGAGATGCACCACTTACCTGGTGGCACTCATGGCGCTTCTTTTAATTAGTGGCATGACGCACGTGGGATGTAGCGTCAGATCGGCGTATATAAAATGCATCCAAAAATAAAGTCAGTCTGGTTCTAGAAACCCTGCCCAAAGTTCGCATATCACCTTCATGTGGCATAAAACAGGACACACGCAAATTTATCTTCTCAGGTAATCAGTCAAAAAACTATATGAACATATTCGTAGTCGGCAGGATTTGAACCTGCGCAGGGAAACCCCAATGGATTTCTAGTCCATCGCCTTAACCACTCGGCCACGACTACTTAGACGTTGATTTTTGATGAGAATCAAACACCTTTTCTTATAGCACCATGATCAAGATCAGTGATTATCCCTCTGGAAAACATCTCAGAAAATAGAAACAAATTTCCAGGTCCCAGTAAAATGTAAAAATCTGATTTAAAGTCATCATCAATGGGAATCATGCACAGTTTAAGACTTTTACCTCTTTATAAGGCGGATTTGGAGTGGGTCCATTCCAAAAACATCCTGAAAATCAATCTGAAAATGCTGAAAACACTGAACAAATTAATTTCCACGTAAAAAAGACTTGCTGTTCATATTATCAGGCTTTTGGGCGTCTTTTAACCACATCAAGTTTCCAAAAATGCCAAGCGGTTAACTAAAATAAGCATATCATTCTTCAGGTGTTTTTCATTTAGAAGAGCTCCATACTTATAATACAATTCAATGGCAAGGTTAGGAAAACTCCTTCAATGTTCCTGAGAGACTTTTGGTGCATTTTGTGAGCTACAAAGAAAAGCCACAAAAACAGACTCAAAAGATGCCCAAAATAATTTTAGAGAAACACCACCAAAAATGCTTACAAACCGCTGTAGGAAATTCTGAAAAACACAAGAAAAGATGATTCAGGAAGAAAACGCCAACATTTCCTGAAGCCATTTCAACTTCAAATCCTTGTCAGTTTCATACACCTGGAAAAAGTGTTATGTGAACATTGACATAAATCATAGGGTATGGTTGCTTTGCGTGACACAGTTCCTAAGAGTGCTGTAACTTAAAGTCAATTTAAAGTTTCCGTAATCCTGCTTTAAAGGTAGATTTGGCCATAGAACTCAAAGTGATCACTCCATGGATGATTGGAACATTCAAATCTTTGTTTTGCATGTTGATTTTAACTTTCTCTTTTTATCTTTTTATGTTAAACCTTTGGCACAGGAGAACTCAGTGTAAGTGCAAAAACTGAAACACATGTACAAAGAGCTGCCCAGGTTCCACTGAGATTTGAACTCAGATCGCTGGATTCAGAGTCCAGAGTGCTAACCATTACACCATGGAACCACACGCACAAAAATTAACTGGCTGCAGTTTTTTTGTGCTAAAAAGCACATATGAACTCATGAATCATGGTGAAAAAAGGCTCTAAAGCTGTAGTGCACATCTACAATTAATACACAAAGGTAAATTAATATCTCCTAAACTTTATTTCCACAAGTGTGCCAAGAGTTCCATGATATCTCAACAATGACAGTTTTAAATGTTGATGAAAAGTGGCTAGTAAATAGAGTGTTGGATCTGTTACTTGGAAAAAAGGTAAGAAAAAAATAACTGCAAAACTTATACTGTTAGAAAGCTGTTCATCCAGAAGTGGCTAAAAAATTTTCATTGTGTGGTAAAAAGTTTTATCCAAGAGATAATTGAAGGTTGCTGTGAATAAAAGTGCATGTCTCAGTACATCTGCCAAAGCAGTGGTCTGTAACTGCTAGACAAAAGAGGGAGATGCACCACTTACCTGGTGGCACTCATGGCGCTTCTTTTAATTAGTGGCATGACGCACGTGGGATGTAGCGTCAGATCGGCTTATATAAAATGCATCCAAAAATCAAGTCAGTCTGGTTCTAGAAACCCTGCCCAAAGTTCGCATATCACCTTCATGTGGCATAAAACAGGACACACGCAAATTTATCTTCTCAGGTAATCAGTCAAAAAACTATATGAACATATTCGTAGTCGGCAGGATTTGAACCTGCGCAGGGAAACCCCAATGGATTTCTAGTCCATCGCCTTAACCACTCGGCCACGACTACTTAGACGTTGATTTTTGATGAGAATCAAACACCTTTTCTTATAGCACCATGATCAAGATCAGTGATTATTAGTGTTGAGCATTCCGATACCGCAAGTATCGGGTATCGGCCGATACTTGCGGTATCGGAATTCCGATACCGGTATTCCGATACTTGCCGCGTATCGGATACCGGAATCGGAAGTTCCAAGATTCAAAATTCAGAAATTCAGCCAATGAGAATGATTCCAAGTGTGGGCACATCCTGTTTAGCATGGAGGGCATGAAACCACTGGCAAGGCTGTGATTGGCTGCTGAAATGATGTCATGATGCAGTTTAAAAGTCGCTGGCGCCATTTTCCGATCACTCTGCTGTGAATTCAGTTAGTGACAGGACGCTGTTTGCTGACTGAGGGACAGTTTAGAGATAGCGATTTGCTTCTTTGTGCTTTCCAAAGGCTAATTTAGCAACCGCTGTGTTCACCTACTATTCACCTTGCTTTTGCCTTGTAGCGCTGTTTTCACAGCGATCTGCAAGGTCTGTGTGTGTGTGTGTGTGTGAGTGCAGCCCACTCTCTAGTCTGAGTGCAGCCACATAGGCCATCCATAGCTGGTTGTATTCAGTTCAGGGAGGGTGGTTCATTGCCTCATACTGTTCTTTTTTTTTTTTTTTTTTTTCAAGTAGTGTAGTCTGCTGCTAATTTATTCAAAAAAATCCTATTAGTGTCTTTCCACCCGTCTCCAGCTAATTTGTGGAAAAACACTACATAGGATAAAGTAGAGGAGGGTTTTTGGGCCTTGCAGCGCCGTTTACGGCTGTCTGCACGGTCTCCGTGTGACTGCAGCTCGCCCTGTAGTCTGTGAGCAGCCGTAGCCTGGTTGTCTGCAGCTCAGGGTTGTTCACTGCGTCATACCGCCAAATCAATTTTTATTTTTTTTCAAGTAGTGTAGTCTGCTGCTAATTAATTTAAAAAAATCCTATTAGTGTCTTTCCACCCGTCTCCAGCTAATTTGTGGAAAAACACTACATAGGATAAAGTAGAGGAGGGTTTTTGGGCCTTGCAGCGCCGTTTACGGCTGTCTGCACGGTCTCCGTGTGACTGCAGCTCACCCTGTAGTCTGTGAGCAGCCGTAGCCTGGTTGTCTGCAGCTCAGGGTTGTTCACTGCGTCATACCGCCAAATCAATTTTTATTTTTTTTCAAGTAGTGTAGTCTGCTGCTAATTAATTTAAAAAAATCCTATTAGTGTCTTTCCACCCGTCTCCAGCTAATTTGTGGAAAAACACTACATAGGATAAAGTAGAGGAGGGTTTTTGGGCCTTGCAGCGCCGTTTACGGCTGTCTGCACGGTCTCCGTGTGACTGCAGCTCGCCCTGTAGTCTGTGAGCAGCCGTAGCCTGGTTGTCTCCAGCTCAGGGTTGTTCACTGCGTCATACCGCCAAATCAATTTTAATTTTTTTTCAAGTAGTGTAGTCTGCTGCTAATTAATTTAAAAAAATCCTATTAGTGTCTTTCCACCCGTCTCCAGCTAATTTGTGGAAAAACACTACATAGGATAAAGTAGAGGAGGGTTTTTGGGCCTTGCAGCGCCGTTTACGTCTGTCTGCACGGTCTCTGTGTGACTGCAGCTCTATCTGTTGTCAGTTCAGCCCCCAAAAAAGAAATAAATAATAAAGTTCACCAAACACACCAGTTACACCACTTTACATTTGTGTAGGCCACATTAGCTCATATTAAAGTCTAGTCCACACTTTAGAAAATTAGTGTTTCTTATACCTGTTAGGAGGAGTTGCTCAGGAATAAGCACACAAATCCGTTAGTACTTTTCTGCTTATCTTTATCAGTCAACCAAGATGAAGAAGGCAGTGAGTAAGGCACGTGGGCGTGGGCGCGGAGCAGGGAGGGGACGTGGGGATTCTGTGCCTGCTGCGGGCACCGGTGACTCATCAGCACCCACTTTCACCAGGCAACAGTCGTTCATGCGCAGCTTTGTGTCAGAGCGCCGTACACCGCTGCTGCGTGAAGACCAAATTGAAGCCGTTGTCGGATGGATGGCAGCTAATGCATCAACTTCCATTAGTGCCACATCCTCTCAGACACAGAGCACTGGAGAGCAGCCATCTGTCTCTTCACCACCTGCCAAATTGCCCAGGCAGACAGAGAGCCCAGGACAGGAGCCGTCTCTACTTCTGTTCTCTGAATCTCTTGGCTTGGAAACAGGGGGCCAGCCAAGCAGCATTGGAGAAATGGAAGAAGAGGCAGGGTGCAGTGATGCCCAACAGCTTTTTCTGTCTTCCTCTGAAGAGGCGGGTGGGCCAGTGGCTCCGGTCACCACATCGCAGGCCGCATCAGCTGATGATGACACTCAGGTGCCACTTACTGGTGCGTGCTCTGCTGCTGAGACTACCCAGGAGGAGCAGTTGGGGGCAGAGGGTAGTGTAGATGATGAGGTCCTCGACCCATCTTGGCGTGAGGGACAGGAAGGTGGTGGGAGCAGCTCTGAGGAAGAGATTCCCCGTACGGCCCAAAGAGGGAGAGGGAGGGGGAAGACTGCGGATCCTGCAGCCCCCGCTTTGGCACCCGTTAGGAGCATGTCTCTTCCAAAAGCCAAAAAGGGCGCTCCCAAGACTTGCAGTGCCTGGTCCTTTTTTGACACAGTTGCAGATGACATTTGCTATGTCAGATGCAACGTGTGTCATCACAAAGTCAAAAGAGGTCGAAATGTCAGCAGCCTCAATACCTCCAACATGTGGAAACATGTGCGCACCAGGCACCCGGCGTTGTTAGAAAAACACACTGAAGAGGTAGGCCAACCAACAGCGGCAGCTACCACCTCTTCAGCTCGTGTTGCCTCTTCCTCTAGCTCACACGCAGCTGGTTCGGCTTCCTCCCAGGATCGCCGTGGAAGAACCTCTGGCCCTGTTGTCCAGAGACCCGCTGTAATTCCACCCGCAGCACCACTTTCCCAGTCATCCACACACTCCCAGCCCAGTCTACAGCCATCGGTAGTACAGGCATGGGAGAAAAGGCGGCCTTTCTCGTCAAACCACCCACGAGCACAGGCTCTGACTGCAGGCATTGCCAAACTTCTGTCACTGGAAATGCTGTCATTCAGGCTGGTGGAGACTGACAGCTTCCGTGACTTGATGTCATTGGCAGTCCCACAGTACAATGTGCCCAGCCGCTTTTACTTCAGCAGGCAAGCCGTCCCTGCCCTGCACAAGCATGTGGAGGGACACATAAAACACGCGCTACTGAACGCCGTCAGTAGCAAGGTCCACCTCACCACCGATGCGTGGACCAGTCAACATGGACAGGGGCGATACCTTTCCCTCACTGCCCATTGGGTTAATGTCATTGAGCCGGGTACAGACCGTGCGAGTGGCGCAGGACGTGTCCTGCCCACTCCAAGGATTGCAGGAATCCATTCTGTACGCATTGACTCCTCCTCTTACACCAGTTCCTCAGAATCATCGCTGCAGGAGCCGTCACAGTCCACCTCCACATGGACCCGTGATGAACGTGTACCTGTTACGACCGACATGAGCACAGCCGTGGCCAAACGTCAACAGGCCGTGTTGAAATTAATTTTTTTGGGGAATCGTAGCCACACAGCGCAGGAGCTCTGGAATGCCATCAAGCAGGAGAGCGATGTGTGGTTTGTGCCAGCGAATCTCCAGCCAGGCATGGTAGTGTGTGATAATGGCCGAAATCTGGTGGCAGCTCTGGGCCTCGGCAACCTCACTCACATCCCATGTCTGGCACATGTGCTCAATTTGGTCGTGCAGAGCTTTTTGAGGGACTATCCGGATCTTGATGCACTGCTGCACAAGGTCCGCCTAGAGTGTGCTCACTTGCGGCGTTCCAGCACGGCAAAAGCGCGCATTGCGGCTCTGCAGCGCCGACACCGCCTGCCGGAACATCGCATCATATGTGACCTACCTACCAGGTGGAATTCCACGTTACATATGTTGGAGCGGTTGTGTGAGCAGCAGCAAGCTGTAATGGAGTACCAGCTGCTTCAGGCACAAAGAAGTCGCACTCAGCGCCGTACAGACTTCACAACCACAGAGTGGGCCACTATGAATGACGTCTGCCAGGTTTTGCGTCCCTTTGATTATTCCACGCGGATGGCGAGTGCAGATGATGCACTAGTCAGCATGACTGTCCCCCTTATCTGCCTGCTTGAAAAATCACTGCAAGCGCTAAGGGATGATGTTGTGGAAGAGGTGGAGGATGAGGATTCACCATTTCCATCATCTTCTGGACAGTCAGCGCCACGTGGTTCCTCACAAACGTTTAGGCAGGGGACAGTTTGTGAGGAGGATGAGGAGGAGTCAATGGAGGAGGAAGACGTCCGTCCAGAGGAGGGAGTTACCGAATTGTCCAGTACTCAGTGTGTACAGCGAGGGTGGGGTGATGACGAGCGGGCAGAGATCACGCCTCCAGCAGGGGACAGCGTTTCTTGGGCAGTTGGCAGTCTGCAGCACATGGTGGATTACATGCTGCAGTGCCTGAGAAACGACCGCCGCATCGCCCACATTCTCAACATGTCTGATTATTGGGTGTTCACCCTCCTCGATCCTCGCTACCGGGACAACGTAGAAAGCCTCATCACACCGTTGGGGGGCCTGGGATCCATGGACATGCGCAGTGCATATCTGAACCTCCACCTCTCACTCATTTCCCTATGGCTTCTTCAGACTGTTCGGTGTCAGCTGGTCCCTAATAGCATGCCACGGCCGTGACACCGCACAGTCTTAAGAAGCCGTAGGGAGGGGAGTGAGAGGCGAGGATATGCACTGCGCATGTCCATGGATCCCAGGCCCCCAGTGGGATTAAATCAGAAGACACTGCGAGGCGGGCTCTCTGCCAGCGCGGCCGCACAGGCGCAGCCAGCCTGACACCAAATGATGTCAGAAGATGGGCAGCGCTAAGTGTGCCTGGCCACGGGATAACATAACAGCGCAGGCTACGGGACGGAATAAAACAACGCTGAGGAGCCGGTGCGCGGCGCCGGGGGGGTAGGAATGACGGCTGTGCTGCGTCACATTACGAAGGAAAGTCCCACCTCCGGGACGGTTTTACGGTTGCAGGGGACACATTTTATAAGTGTTTAGTTCTGCGTGTGCAAGGAGCATGATGAAAAGAGCCACCTTTTCCTTTTGCATCTTTTGTGCTGCACAAGCTGGCTCTTTCAGCTACAAACGCCTTGGGGGGGGTTAAAGGTTCCCTTTCGACTTTCTCAGGCTTCGGCCTACATTGTGTTCCTCTGCTTTTCCACCTGTCCCTGGGCTCCAACACCGCCAGTTGCCGTCCAGAAGTGCTGTACGCACAGTCAACAGTCCCTCCTCTGTTATTGGGGTTCAGTAACGTCAGCTGTTCCCCTGCTGTGTGTGTGGCAATCCCTCCTACCTCCTCCAACCTCCTCCTCCTCCACCTGTCCCTGGGCTCCAACACCGCCAGTTGCCGTCCAGAAGTGCTGTACGCACAGTCAACAGTCCCTCCTCTGTTATTGGGGTTCAGTAACGTCAGCTGTTCCCCTGCTGTGTGTGTGGCAATCCCTCCTACCTCCTCCAACCTCCTCCTCCTCCACCTGTCCCTGGGCTCCAACACCGCCAGTTGCCGTCCAGAAGTGCTGTACGCACAGTCAACAGTCCCTCCTCTGTTATTGGGGTTCAGTAACGTCAGCTGTTCCCCTGCTGTGTGTGTGGCAATCCCTCCTACCTCCTCCAACCTCCTCAAACCTCCTCCTCCTCCACCTGTCCCTGGGCTCCAACACCGCCAGTTGCCGTCCAGAAGTGCTGTACGCACAGTCAACAGTCCCTCCTCTGTTATTGGGGTTCAGTAACGTCAGCTGTTCCCCTGCTGTGTGTGTGGCAATCCCTCCTACCTCCTCCAACCTCCTCCTCCTCCACCTGTCCCTGGGCTCCAACACCACCAGTTGCCGTCCAGAAGTGCTGTACGCACAGTCAACAGTCCCTCCTCTGTTATTGGGGTTCAGTAACGTCAGCTGTTCCCCTGCTGTGTGTGTGGCAATCCCTCCTACCTCCTCCAACCTCCTCCTCCTCCACCTGTCCCTGGGCTCCAACACCGCCAGTTGCCGTCCAGAAGTGCTGTACGCACAGTCAACAGTCCCTCCTCTGTTATTGGGGTTCAGTAACGTCAGCTGTTCCCCTGCTGTGTGTGTGGCAATCCCTCCTACCTCCTCCAACCTCCTCCTCCTCCACCTGTCCCTGGGCTCCAACACCGCCAGTTGCCGTCCAGAAGTGCTGTACGCACAGTCAACAGTCCCTCCTCTGTTATTGGGGTTCAGTAACGTCAGCTGTTCCCCTGCTGTGTGTGTGGCAATCCCTCCTACCTCCTCCAACCTCCTCCTCCTCCACCTGTCCCTGGGCTCCAACACCGCCAGTTGCCGTCCAGAAGTGCTGTACGCACAGTCAACAGTCCCTCCTCTGTTATTGGGGTTCAGTAACGTCAGCTGTTCCCCTGCTGTGTGTGTGGCAATCCCTCCTACCTCCTCCAACCTCCTCCAACCTCCTCCTCCTCCACCTGTCCCTGGGCTCCAACACCGCCAGTTGCCGTCCAGAAGTGCTGTACGCACAGTCAACAGTCCCTCCTCTGTTATTGGGGTTCAGTAACGTCAGCTGTTCCCCTGCTGTGTGTGTGGCAATCCCTCCTACCTCCTCCAACCTCCTCCTCCTCCACCTGTCCCTGGGCTCCAACACCGCCAGTTGCCGTCCAGAAGTGCTGTACGCACAGTCAACAGTCCCTCCTCTGTTATTGGGGTTCAGTAACGTCAGCTGTTCCCCTGCTGTGTGTGTGGCAATCCCTCCTACCTCCTCCAACCTCCTCCTCCTCCACCTGTCCCTGGGCTCCAACACCGCCAGTTGCCGTCCAGAAGTGCTGTACGCACAGTCAACAGTCCCTCCTCTGTTATTGGGGTTCAGTAACGTCAGCTGTTCCCCTGCTGTGTGTGTGGCAATCCCTCCTACCTCCTCCAACCTCCTCCTCCTCCACCTGTCCCTGGGCTCCAACACCGCCAGTTGCCGTCCAGAAGTGCTGTACGCACAGTCAACAGTCCCTCCTCTGTTATTGGGGTTCAGTAACGTCAGCTGTTCCCCTGCTGTGTGTGTGGCAATCCCTCCTACCTCCTCCAACCTCCTCCTCCTCCACCTGTCCCTGGGCTCCAACACCGCCAGTTGCCGTCCAGAAGTGCTGTACGCACAGTCAACAGTCCCTCCTCTGTTATTGGGGTTCAGTAACGTCAGCTGTTCCCCTGCTGTGTGTGTGGCAATCCCTCCTACCTCCTCCAACCTCCTCCAACCTCCTCCTCCTCCACCTGTCCCTGGGCTCCAACACCGCCAGTTGCCGTCCAGAAGTGCTGTACGCACAGTCAACAGTCCCTCCTCTGTTATTGGGGTTCAGTAACGTCAGCTGTTCCCCTGCTGTGTGTGTGGCAATCCCTCCTACCTCCTCCAACCTCCTCCTCCTCCACCTGTCCCTGGGCTCCAACACCGCCAGTTGCCGTCCAGAAGTGCTGTACGCACAGTCAACAGTCCCTCCTCTGTTATTGGGGTTCAGTAACGTCAGCTGTTCCCCTGCTGTGTGTGTGGCAATCCCTCCTACCTCCTCCAACCTCCTCCTCCTCCACCTGTCCCTGGGCTCCAACACCGCCAGTTGCCGTCCAGAAGTGCTGTACGCACAGTCAACAGTCCCTCCTTTGTTATTGGGGTTCAGTAATGTCAGCTGTTCCCCTGCTGTGTGTGTGGCAATCCCTCCTACCTCCTCCAACCTCCTCCTCCTCCACCTGTCCCTGGGCTCCAACACCGCCAGTTGCCGTCCAGAAGTGCTGTACGCACAGTCAACAGTCCCTCCTCTGTTATTGGGGTTCAGTAACGTCAGCTGTTCCCCTGCTGTGTGTGTGGCAATCCCTCCTACCTCCTCCAACCTCCTCCTCCTCCACCTGTCCCTGGGCTCCAACACCGCCAGTTGCCGTCCAGAAGTGCTGTACGCACAGTCAACAGTCCCTCCTCTGTTATTGGGGTTCAGTAACGTCAGCTGTTCCCCTGCTGTGTGTGTGGCAATCCCTCCTACCTCCTCCAACCTCCTCCTCCTCCACCTGTCCCTGGGCTCCAACACCGCCAGTTGCCGTCCAGAAGTGCTGTACGCACAGTCAACAGTCCCTCCTCTGTTATTGGGGTTCAGTAACGTCAGCTGTTCCCCTGCTGTGTGTGTGGCAATCCCTCCTACCTCCTCCAACCTCCTCCTCCTCCACCTGTCCCTGGGCTCCAACACCGCCAGTTGCCGTCCAGAAGTGCTGTACGCACAGTCAACAGTCCCTCCTCTGTTATTGGGGTTCAGTAACGTCAGCTGTTCCCCTGCTGTGTGTGTGGCAATCCCTCCTACCTCCTCCAACCTCCTCCTCCTCCACCTGTCCCTGGGCTCCAACACCGCCAGTTGCCGTCCAGAAGTGCTGTACGCACAGTCAACAGTCCCTCCTCTGTTATTGGGGTTCAGTAACGTCAGCTGTTCCCCTGCTGTGTGTGTGGCAATCCCTCCTACCTCCTCCAACCTCCTCCTCCTCCACCTGTCCCTGGGCTCCAACACCGCCAGTTGCCGTCCAGAAGTGCTGTACGCACAGTCAACAGTCCCTCCTCTGTTATTGGGGTTCAGTAACGTCAGCTGTTCCCCTGCTGTGTGTGTGGCAATCCCTCCTACCTCCTCCAACCTCCTCCAACCTCCTCCTCCTCCACCTGTCCCTGGGCTCCAACACCGCCAGTTGCCGTCCAGAAGTGCTGTACGCACAGTCAACAGTCCCTCCTCTGTTATTGGGGTTCAGTAACGTCAGCTGTTCCCCTGCTGTGTGTGTGGCAATCCCTCCTACCTCCTCCAACCTCCTCCTCCTCCACCTGTCCCTGGGCTCCAACACCGCCAGTTGCCGTCCAGAAGTGCTGTACGCACAGTCAACAGTCCCTCCTCTGTTATTGGGGTTCAGTAACGTCAGCTGTTCCCCTGCTGTGTGTGTGGCAATCCCTCCTACCTCCTCCAACCTCCTCCTCCTCCACCTGTCCCTGGGCTCCAACACCGCCAGTTGCCATCCAGAAGTGCTGTACGCACAGTCAACAGTCCCTCCTCTGTTATTGGGGTTCAGTAACGTCAGCTGTTCCCCTGCTGTGTGTGTGGCAATCCCTCCTACCTCCTCCAACCTCCTCCAACCTCCTCCTCCTCCACCTGTCCCTGGGCTCCAACACCGCCAGTTGCCGTCCAGAAGTGCTGTACGCACAGTCAACAGTCCCTCCTCTGTTATTGGGGTTCAGTAACGTCAGCTGTTCCCCTGCTGTGTGTGTGGCAATCCCTCCTACCTCCTCCAACCTCCTCCTCCTCCACCTGTCCCTGGGCTCCAACACCGCCAGTTGCCGTCCAGAAGTGCTGTACGCACAGTCAACAGTCCCTCCTCTGTTATTGGGGTTCAGTAACGTCAGCTGTTCCCCTGCTGTGTGTGTGGCAATCCCTCCTACCTCCTCCAACCTCCTCCTCCTCCACCTGTCCCTGGGCTCCAACACCGCCAGTTGCCGTCCAGAAGTGCTGTACGCACAGTCAACAGTCCCTCCTCTGTTATTGGGGTTCAGTAACGTCAGCTGTTCCCCTGCTGTGTGTGTGGCAATCCCTCCTACCTCCTCCAACCTCCTCCTCCTCCACCTGTCCCTGGGCTCCAACACCGCCAGTTGCCGTCCAGAAGTGCTGTACGCACAGTCAACAGTCCCTCCTCTGTTATTGGGGTTCAGTAACGTCAGCTGTTCCCCTGCTGTGTGTGTGGCAATCCCTCCTACCTCCTCCAACCTCCTCCTCCTCCACCTGTCCCTGGGCTCCAACACCGCCAGTTGCCGTCCAGAAGTGCTGTACGCACAGAGCCAAACACCTCGCCAATGTGTTAGTGGGGTTCAGCACCGCCAGCTGTTCCCCTGCTGTGTATACGGCAACGTGTACTGCGACCGCCACGCAGTCACAACAAGTTTACTTTAAGGGAACCTGTCCCCCCCCCCCCAGGCGTTTGTTACTGAAGGAGCCACCTTGTGCAGCAGTAATGATGCAAAGGGAAAAAGTGCCTCTTTTCGTGGTGCTCCTTGCACATGCGGAACCTAACAGTTATGAAATGTGTCCCATCACAGCGTTAAACCGTCCGGTAGGTGGAACTTTCCTTTGTCGTGTGACGCAGCACAGCCATCATCTTTACCCCCTTGGCGCCGTGCGCCGCCTCCTCAGCGTTGTTTGAATCTGTCCCGGAGCCTGCGCTGTTAGGTTAGCCCTTGGCCATGCACACATTTTGCGCTGCCCGTCTTCTGACATCATTTGGTGCCAGGCTGGCTGCGCCTGTGCGGGTGCGCTGGCCGAGATCCCGCCTCGCAGTGTCGTCTAATGTAATCCCACCGCGGGCCTGTGATCCGTGCCCGTGCGCAGTGCATATCCTCGCCTCTCACTCCCCTCCCTACGGCTTCTTCAGACTGTGCGATGTCAGCTGGTCCCTAATAGCATGCCACGGCCGTGACACCGCACAGTCTGAAAAAGCCGTAGGGAGGGGAGTGAGAGGCGAGGATATGCACTGCGCACGGGCACGGATCACAGGCCCGCGGTGGGATTACATTAGACGACACTGCGAGGCGGGATCTCGGCCAGCGCACCCGCACAGGCGCAGCCAGCCTGACACCAAATGATGTCAGAAGACGGGCAGCGCAAAATGTGTGCATGGCCAAGGGCTAACCTAACAGCGCAGGCTCCGGGACAGATTCAAACAACGCTGAGGAGGCGGCGCACGGCGCCAAGGGGGTAACAATGATGGCTGTGCTGCGTCACACGACAAAGGAAAGTTCCACCTACCGGACGGTTTAACGCTGTGAGGGGACACATTTCATAACTGTTAGGTTCCGCATGTGCAAGGACCATAATTAAAAGAGCTAAGTTTACCTTTTCCAGCATTAGTGCTGTACACAATGGCTCTTTCAGCTACAAACGCCTGGGGGGGGGGGGTTAAAGGTTTCCTTTCAACTTGCTCGAGTGCAGGCTTCGGCCTACACTCCGCTCCCCCTGCTCCTCCTGCTGACCCTGGGCTCTAACACCGCCAGTTGGGGCCCGGTACTGCTAGCTGCACAGAGAAAAACACCAGCCAATGTGTCAGTGGGGTTCAGCACCGCCAGCTGTTCCCCTGCTGTGCAGCCGGCATCGTGTCCTGCAAAAGCCACGCAGACACAAGAACTGAAATTGAAGGGAACCTGTCCCCCCTCCCCCAGGCGTTTTTACGTTATCCAGCCACCTTGTACAGCGGTAATGCTGCATGTGTGCAAGGTGGCTCAGAAACGTATTCTCCTCGCACATGTGGAACTGAAAACACGTCTGCAATATGTCCTCTGTGTGACCATTTAACCGTCCCGGTGGTGTGACTTTCCTTTGTAATGACACGCTGCAACCCCCTTGGTAGCGCTGCCCATCTTCTGGCATCATTGTTTGGCTGGCTGCGCCTCTGCGGCCGCCCTGACCCACACAACGCCCCTCGGTGTCTTATTTATTGGGACTGCGAGGGTGTGATTGATGGGCAGGATCAGTGCATCAGTTCGCCTGTCCCTCCTCTCCTTCCGCCTTCTTCGGACTGTGCGGCTTCATGGCCGTGGCATGCGATAAGGGATCAGATGACGCCGCACAGTCTGAAGCGGGTGTAAGGACCCGAGTGTGAGAGGCCAACATATGTGCTGCGCCAGGCCCTGAATCCCAGCCCCGCAGTGTTTTGACAATGTTAAGACACTGCGGGGCTGGGATTCATGGTCATCGCGAAACGCACCGGCCGACATTACATGATGTCAGAAGATGGGCAGCGCTAACAGCGCTAGGCCAGGGGATAACACGACAGCGCAGACTCCTGTACAGCAAATAACAACGCTCAGGAGGCTGCACCCAGCACCAAGGTGGGATTCTTGACATCTGTGCTGCGTCTCATTACAAAGGGAACTCGCGCCTCCAACACAGTTTGACTGTATAAAGGGCTAAATGTTATACGTGTTTCATTCAGCGTGTGCAAGGAGCGAAATTAAAAGAGCAACCTTTGACTTGTGCAGCACTACTGCTGCATAAGCTGTGGCTCATCTACTTTCTAACCCCTGAGGGGGGGTTAAAGGTTACCTTTGAAATTGGTTCAAGTAGGCTTCGGCCTACACTCTGCTCCCCCTGCAGAGCCCGGGCTCCAACACCGCTAGTTGCTGTCCGGAAGTGCTGGCTGCACAGAGCCAAACACCTCGCCAATGTGTCAGTGGGGTCCAGCACCGCCAGCTGTTCCCCTGCTGTGTAGCCGGCAACGTGTCCTGCGACCGCCACGCAGACACAACAGACCCAAAGCTGCCGCCAGTGCAGGCTTCGGCCTACACTCCCCTCCCCCTGCTCCTGCTCCTCCTCCTCCTGCTGACCCTGGGCTCTAACAAACCGCCAGTTGGGGCCCAGATGTGCTAGCTGCACAGAGAAAAACACCAGCCAATGTGTCAGTGGGGTCCAGCACCGCCAGCTGTTCCCCTGCTGTGCAGCCGGCAACGTGTCCTGCAAAAGCCACGCAGACACAAGAACTGAAGTTGAAGGGAACCTGTCCCCCCTCCCCCAGGCGTTTTTACGTTATCCAGCCACCTTGTACAGCGGTAATGCTGCATGTGTGCAAGGTGGCTCAGAAACGTATTCTCCTCGCACATGTGGAACTGAAAACACGTCTGCAATGTGTCCTCTGTGTGACCATTTAACCGTCCCGGTGGTGTGACTTTCCTTTGTAATGACACGCTGCAACCCCCTTGGTAGCGCTGCCCGTCTTCTGGCATCATTGTTTGGCTGGCTGCGCCTCTGCGGCCGCCCTGACCCACACAACGCCCCTCGGTGTCTTATTTATTGGGACTGCGAGGGTGTGATTGATGGGCAGGATCAGTGCATCAGTTCGCCTGTCCCTCCTCTCCTTCCGCCTTCTTCGGACTGTGCGGCTTCATGGCCGTGGCATGCGATAAGGGATCAGATGACGCCGCACAGTCTGAAGCGGGTGTAAGGACCCGAGTGTGAGAGGCCAACATATGTGCTGCGCCAGGCCCTGAATCCCAGCCCCGCAGTGTTTTGACAATGTTAAGACACTGCGGGGCTGGGATTCATGGTCATCGCGAAACGCACCGGCCGACATTACATGATGTCAGAAGATGGGCAGCGCTAACAGCGCTAGGCCAGGGGATAACACGACAGCGCAGACTCCTGTACAGCAAATAACAACGCTCAGGAGGCTGCACCCAGCACCAAGGTGGGATTCTTGACATCTGTGCTGCGTCTCATTACAAAGGGAACTCGCGCCTCCAACACAGTTTGACTGTATAAAGGGCTAAATGTTATACGTGTTTCATTCAGCGTGTGCAAGGAGCGAAATTAAAAGAGCAACCTTTGACTTGTGCAGCACTACTGCTGCATAAGCTGTGGCTCATCTACTTTCTAACCCCTGAGGGGGGGTTAAAGGTTACCTTTGAAATTGGTTCAAGTAGGCTTCGGCCTACACTCTGCTCCCCCTGCAGAGCCCGGGCTCCAACACCGCTAGTTGCTGTCCGGAAGTGCTGGCTGCACAGAGCCAAACACCTCGCCAATGTGTCAGTGGGGTCCAGCACCGCCAGCTGTTCCCCTGCTGTGTAGCCGGCAACGTGTCCTGCGACCGCCACGCAGACACAACAGACCCAAAGCTGCCGCCAGTGCAGGCTTCGGCCTACACTCCCCTCCCCCTGCTCCTGCTCCTCCTCCTCCTGCTGACCCTGGGCTCTAACAAACCGCCAGTTGGGGCCCAGATGTGCTAGCTGCACAGAGAAAAACACCAGCCAATGTGTCAGTGGGGTCCAGCACCGCCAGCTGTTCCTCTGCTGTGCAGCCGGCAACGTGTCCTGCAAAAGCCACGCAGACACAAGAACTGAAGTTGAAGGGAACCTGTCCCCCCTCCCCCAGGCGTTTTTACGTTATCCAGCCACCTTGTACAGCGGTAATGCTGCATGTGTGCAAGGTGGCTCAGAAACGTATTCTCCTCGCACATGTGGAACTGAAAACACGTCTGCAATGTGTCCTCTGTGTGACCATTTAACCGTCCCGGTGGTGTGACTTTCCTTTGTAATGACACGCTGCAACCCCCTTGGTAGCGCTGCCCGTCTTCTGGCATCATTGTTTGGCTGGCTGCGCCTCTGCGGCCGCCCTGACCCACACAACGCCCCTCGGTGTCTTATTTATTGGGACTGCGAGGGTGTGATTGATGGGCAGGATCAGTGCATCAGTTCGCCTGTCCCTCCTCTCCTTCCGCCTTCTTCGGACTGTGCGGCTTCATGGCCGTGGCATGCGATAAGGGATCAGATGACGCCGCACAGTCTGAAGCGGGTGTAAGGACCCGAGTGTGAGAGGCCAACATATGTGCTGCGCCAGGCCCTGAATCCCAGCCCCGCAGTGTTTTGACAATGTTAAGACACTGCGGGGCTGGGATTCATGGTCATCGCGAAACGCACCGGCCGACATTACATGATGTCAGAAGATGGGCAGCGCTAACAGCGCTAGGCCAGGGGATAACACGACAGCGCAGACTCCTGTACAGCAAATAACAACGCTCAGGAGGCTGCACCCAGCACCAAGGTGGGATTCTTGACATCTGTGCTGCGTCTCATTACAAAGGGAACTCGCGCCTCCAACACAGTTTGACTGTATAAAGGGCTAAATGTTATACGTGTTTCATTCAGCGTGTGCAAGGAGCGAAATTAAAAGAGCAACCTTTGACTTGTGCAGCACTACTGCTGCATAAGCTGTGGCTCTTCTACTTTCTAACCCCTGAGGGGGGGTTAAAGGTTACCTTTGAAATTGGTTCAAGTAGGCTTCGGCCTACACTCTGCTCCCCCTGCAGAGCCCGGGCTCCAACACCGCTAGTTGCTGTCCGGAAGTGCTGGCTGCACAGAGCCAAACACCTCGCCAATGTGTCAGTGGGGTCCAGCACCGCCAGCTGTTCCCCTGCTGTGTAGCCGGCAACGTGTCCTGCGACCGCCACGCAGACACAACAGACCCAAAGCTGCCGCCAGTGCAGGCTTCGGCCTACACTCCCCTCCCCCTGCTCCTGCTCCTCCTCCTGCTGACCCTGGGCTCTAACAAACCGCCAGTTGGGGCCCAGATGTGCTAGCTGCACAGAGAAAAACACCAGCCAATGTGTCAGTGGGGTCCAGCACCGCCAGCTGTTCCCCTGCTGTGCAGCCGGCAACGTGTCCTGCAAAAGCCACGCAGACACAAGAACTGAAATTGAAGGGAACCTGTCCCCCCTCCCCCAGGCGTTTTTACGTTATCCAGCCACCTTGTACAGCGGTAATGCTGCATGTGTGCAAGGTGGCTCAGAAACGTATTCTCCTCGCACATGTGGAACTGAAAACACGTCTGCAATGTGTCCTCTGTGTGACCATTTAACCGTCCCGGTGGTGTGACTTTCCTTTGTAATGACACGCTGCAACCCCCTTGGTAGCGCTGCCCGTCTTCTGGCATCATTGTTTGGCTGGCTGCGCCTCTGCGGCCGCCCTGACCCACACAACGCCCCTCGGTGTCTTATTTATTGGGACTGCGAGGGTGTGATTGATGGGCAGGATCAGTGCATCAGTTCGCCTGTCCCTCCTCTCCTTCCGCCTTCTTCGGACTGTGCGGCTTCATGGCCGTGGCATGCGATAAGGGATCAGATGACGCCGCACAGTCTGAAGCGGGTGTAAGGACCCGAGTGTGAGAGGCCAACATATGTGCTGCGCCAGGCCCTGAATCCCAGCCCCGCAGTGTTTTGACAATGTTAAGACACTGCGGGGCTGGGATTCATGGTCATCGCGAAACGCACCGGCCGACATTACATGATGTCAGAAGATGGGCAGCGCTAACAGCGCTAGGCCAGGGGATAACACGACAGCGCAGACTCCTGTACAGCAAATAACAACGCTCAGGAGGCTGCACCCAGCACCAAGGTGGGATTCTTGACATCTGTGCTGCGTCTCATTACAAAGGGAACTCGCGCCTCCAACACAGTTTGACTGTATAAAGGGCTAAATGTTATACGTGTTTCATTCAGCGTGTGCAAGGAGCGAAATTAAAAGAGCAACCTTTGACTTGTGCAGCACTACTGCTGCATAAGCTGTGGCTCATCTACTTTCTAACCCCTGAGGGGGGGTTAAAGGTTACCTTTGAAATTGGTTCAAGTAGGCTTCGGCCTACACTCTGCTCCCCCTGCAGAGCCCGGGCTCCAACACCGCTAGTTGCTGTCCGGAAGTGCTGGCTGCACAGAGCCAAACACCTCGCCAATGTGTCAGTGGGGTCCAGCACCGCCAGCTGTTCCCCTGCTGTGTAGCCGGCAACGTGTCCTGCGACCGCCACGCAGACACAACAGACCCAAAGCTGCCGCCAGTGCAGGCTTCGGCCTACACTCCCCTCCCCCTGCTCCTGCTCCTCCTCCTCCTGCTGACCCTGGGCTCTAACAAACCGCCAGTTGGGGCCCAGATGTGCTAGCTGCACAGAGAAAAACACCAGCCAATGTGTCAGTGGGGTCCAGCACCGCCAGCTGTTCCCCTGCTGTGCAGCCGGCAACGTGTCCTGAAAAAGCCACGCAGACACAAGAACTGAAGTTGAAGGGAACCTGTCCCCCCTCCCCCAGGCGTTTTTACGTTATCCAGCCACCTTGTACAGCGGTAATGCTGCATGTGTGCAAGGTGGCTCAGAAACGTATTCTCCTCGCACATGTGGAACTGAAAACACGTCTGCAATGTGTCCTCTGTGTGACCATTTAACCGTCCCGGTGGTGTGACTTTCCTTTGTAATGACACGCTGCAACCCCCTTGGTAGCGCTGCCCGTCTTCTGGCATCATTGTTTGGCTGGCTGCGCCTCTGCGGCCGCCCTGACCCACACAACGCCCCTCGGTGTCTTATTTATTGGGACTGCGAGGGTGTGATTGATGGGCAGGATCAGTGCATCAGTTCGCCTGTCCCTCCTCTCCTTCCGCCTTCTTCGGACTGTGCGGCTTCATGGCCGTGGCATGCGATAAGGGATCAGATGACGCCGCACAGTCTGAAGCGGGTGTAAGGACCCGAGTGTGAGAGGCCAACATATGTGCTGCGCCAGGCCCTGAATCCCAGCCCCGCAGTGTTTTGACAATGTTAAGACACTGCGGGGCTGGGATTCATGGTCATCGCGAAACGCACCGGCCGACATTACATGATGTCAGAAGATGGGCAGCGCTAACAGCGCTAGGCCAGGGGATAACACGACAGCGCAGACTCCTGTACAGCAAATAACAACGCTCAGGAGGCTGCACCCAGCACCAAGGTGGGATTCTTGACATCTGTGCTGCGTCTCATTACAAAGGGAACTCGCGCCTCCAACACAGTTTGACTGTATAAAGGGCTAAATGTTATACGTGTTTCATTCAGCGTGTGCAAGGAGCGAAATTAAAAGAGCAACCTTTGACTTGTGCAGCACTACTGCTGCATAAGCTGTGGCTCTTCTACTTTCTAACCCCTGAGGGGGGGTTAAAGGTTACCTTTGAAATTGGTTCAAGTAGGCTTCGGCCTACACTCTGCTCCCCCTGCAGAGCCCGGGCTCCAACACCGCTAGTTGCTGTCCGGAAGTGCTGGCTGCACAGAGCCAAACACCTCGCCAATGTGTCAGTGGGGTCCAGCACCGCCAGCTGTTCCCCTGCTGTGTAGCCGGCAACGTGTCCTGCGACCGCCACGCAGACACAACAGACCCAAAGCTGCCGCCAGTGCAGGCTTCGGCCTACACTCCCCTCCCCCTGCTCCTGCTCCTCCTCCTCCTGCTGACCCTGGGCTCTAACAAACCGCCAGTTGGGGCCCAGATGTGCTAGCTGCACAGAGAAAAACACCAGCCAATGTGTCAGTGGGGTCCAGCACCGCCAGCTGTTCCCCTGCTGTGCAGCCGGCAACGTGTCCTGCAAAAGCCACGCAGACACAAGAACTGAAATTGAAGGGAACCTGTCCCCCCTCCCCCAGGCGTTTTTACGTTATCCAGCCACCTTGTACAGCGGTAATGCTGCATGTGTGCAAGGTGGCTCAGAAACGTATTCTCCTCGCACATGTGGAACTGAAAACACGTCTGCAATGTGTCCTCTGTGTGACCATTTAACCGTCCCGGTGGTGTGACTTTCCTTTGTAATGACACGCTGCAACCCCCTTGGTAGCGCTGCCCGTCTTCTGGCATCATTGTTTGGCTTGCTGCGCCTCTGCGGCCGCCCTGACCCACACAACGCCCCTCGGTGTCTTATTTATTGGGACTGCGAGGGTGTGATTGATGGGCAGGATCAGTGCATCAGTTCGCCTGTCCCTCCTCTCCTTCCGCCTTCTTCGGACTGTGCGGCTTCATGGCCGTGGCATGCGATAAGGGATCAGATGACGCCGCACAGTCTGAAGCGGGTGTAAGGACCCGAGTGTGAGAGGCCAACATATGTGCTGCGCCAGGCCCTGAATCCCAGCCCCGCAGTGTTTTGACAATGTTAAGACACTGCGGGGCTGGGATTCATGGTCATCGCGAAACGCACCGGCCGACATTACATGATGTCAGAAGATGGGCAGCGCTAACAGCGCTAGGCCAGGGGATAACACGACAGCGCAGACTCCTGTACAGCAAATAACAACGCTCAGGAGGCTGCACCCAGCACCAAGGTGGGATTCTTGACATCTGTGCTGCGTCTCATTACAAAGGGAACTCGCGCCTCCAACACAGTTTGACTGTATAAAGGGCTAAATGTTATACGTGTTTCATTCAGCGTGTGCAAGGAGCGAAATTAAAAGAGCAACCTTTGACTTGTGCAGCACTACTGCTGCATAAGCTGTGTCTCTTCTACTTTCTAACCCCTGAGGGGGGGTTAAAGGTTACCTTTGAAATTGGTTCAAGTAGGCTTCGGCCTACACTCTGCTCCCCCTGCAGAGCCCGGGCTCCAACACCGCTAGTTGCTGTCCGGAAGTGCTGGCTGCACAGAGCCAAACACCTCGCCAATGTGTCAGTGGGGTCCAGCACCGCCAGCTGTTCCCCTGCTGTGTAGCCGGCAACGTGTCCTGCGACCGCCACGCAGACACAACAGACCCAAAGCTGCCGCCAGTGCAGGCTTCGGCCTACACTCCCCTCCCCCTGCTCCTGCTCCTCCTCCTCCTGCTGACCCTGGGCTCTAACAAACCGCCAGTTGGGGCCCAGATGTGCTAGCTGCACAGAGAAAAACACCAGCCAATGTGTCAGTGGGGTCCAGCACCGCCAGCTGTTCCCCTGCTGTGCAGCCGGCAACGTGTCCTGCAAAAGCCACGCAGACACTTGCTCTTGGACCTTCTGCTCCCCATCCTGGTTCCAGTACCGTCAGCTGGTTCCGGGCAGAGCCTTTGGCTTAGGTGCCTCCCTTTGGTATCCGAGTTCCACCAACGTCAGGTGGTCCTTGGTAGTGCTTTCAGGCACGGGTACCTCCTGCTTAGTAACCGGGTTCCAGTAACGTCAGCTGGTCCTCGGTAGTTCCATTGGCTCTTGGACCTTCGGCTACCCATCCGGGTTCCAGCACCGTCAGCTGGTTCTCGGCAGTGTCTTTTGCTCTTGTACCTTCTGCTCCCCATCCTGGTTCCAGTACCGTCAGCTGGTTCCGGGCAGAGCCTTTGGCTTAGGTGCCTCCCTCTGGGTATCTGAGTTCCACCAACGTCAGGTGGTCCTTGGTAGTGCTTTCAGCACAGGTACCTCCTGCTTAGTAACCGGGTTCCAGTAACGTCAGCTGGTCCTCGGTCGTTCCATTGGCTCTTGGACCTTCGGGTAGCCATCCGAGTTCCAGTTCCATCAGCTGGTTCTCGGCATTTTCTCAGCCTTCTTGTACCTTCTGCTACATTTCCAAGTTCAAGAGACTAAACACGATGACCCGGAAGACCACCCCTAAGATGACGACGACACCAGAGACGACAACCACCGTGATGACGACGACCCTGGAGACGATGACCCTGAAGACCACCCCGATGACGACGACCCCGGAGACCACCCCGATGACGACGACCCCGGAGACGACGACCCTGGAGACGACGACGACCTGGAAGACCGAGAAGCAGAAGAACAAGAGGCTGCAGAACAAAGAGCAGAAGGACATTAAGCATAACACAAAATATCAGAGCAAAAAATATTATGTAAATTATAAGCAGAAGAAGACTAAGCAGTGTATGGGGGTGAGTCCGTTCCTCCTCGTGGTGCCCCTGGATAAAGCCTGATGCTGCAGGCCAAACTGAACGCGGACAAATGTAACTGTTTTGTGACAGGCAGAACGGAAGGTGTAATCTTCAAACTTTTATAGATAACAACTACGGGAATGCCTGTCACAAATAAGAATATGATGAAGAAGTAGAATATGATGAAGATAATAGTAAACTAAAAACAATATGAACAATGTAACCCAAAAAATAATAGGTAGAAGATGAAGAAGAAGATGAATAAGGTGAAGAAGTTGATGTCAAAGAAGCTGATGATGAGGATAATTAAGAAGAAAGCGTGGGAGAAGTAAACAAAAAGGTGAAGGGCGTGGAAGCAGTGAAACATCAATATCTGACATTAAAAAAAAAATTAACATAGTCAAATTCTTTCTAACGCCGAACGTCATAAAAAAAAACGCAAAATCCTGCTATTCTATTACATTGGGCTAAACCTCTGTGCCTTTAATATCTCCGCCACGTCCCCCAATACATCCTACATTATTCTTAGTTGTTTTCCTTCATGTAGAATGAACCTACAAGTGTATAAAGGGTTTATTTTAATTCCGATATTTTCGTCCCATTGACTTGCATTGGGATCGGGTATCGGTATCGGATTAGATCCGATACTTTGACGGTATCGGCCGATACTTTCCGATACCGATACTTTCCGATATCGGAAGGTATCGCTCAACACTAGTGATTATCCCTCTGGAAAACATCTCAGAAAATAGAAACAAATTTCCAGGTCCCAGTAAAATGTAAAAATCTGATTTAAAGTCATCATCAATGGGAATCATGCACAGTTTAAGACTTTTACCTCTTTATAAGGCGGATTTGGAGTGCGTCCATTCCAAAAACATCCTGAAAATTAATCTGAAAATGCTGAAAACACTGAACAAATTAATTTCCACGTAAAAAAGACTTGCTGTTCATATTATCAGGCTTTTGGGCGTCTTTTAATCACATCAAGTTTCCAAAAATGCGAAGCGGTTAACTAAAATAAGCATATCATTCTTCAGGTGTTTTTCATTTAGAAGAGCTCCATACTTATAATACAATTCAATGGCAAGGTTAGGAAAACTCCTTCAATGTTCCTGAGAGACTTTTGGTGCATTTTGTGAGCTACAAAGAAAAGCCACAAAAACAGACTCAAAAGATGCCCAAAATAATTTTAGAGAAACACCACCAAAAATGCTTACAAACCGCTGTAGGAAATTCTGAAAAACACAAGAAAAGATGATTCAGGAAGAAAACGCCAACATTTCCTGAAGCCATTTCAACTTCAAATCCTTGTCAGTTTCATACACCTGGAAAAAGTGTTATGTGAACATTGACATAAATCATAGGGTATGGTTGCTTTGCGTGACACAGTTCGTAAGAGTGCTGTAACTTAAAGTCAATTTAAAGTTTCCGTAATCCTGCTTTAAAGGTAGATTTGGCCATAGAACTCAAAGTGATCACTCCATGGATGCTTGGAACATTCAAATCTTTGTTTTGCATGTTGATTTTAACTTTCTCTTTTTATCTTTTTATGTTAAACCTTTGGCACAGGAGAACTCAGTGTAAGTGCAAAAACTGAAACACATGTACAAAGAGCTGCCCAGGTTCCACTGAGATTTGAACTCAGATCGCTGGATTCAAAGTCCAGAGTGCTAACCATTACACCATGGAACCACACGCACAAAAAATAACTGGCTGCAGTTTTTTTGTGCTAAAAAGCACATATGAACTCATGAATCATGGTGAAAAAAGGCTCTAAAGCTGTAGTGCAAATCTACAATTAATACACAAAGGTAAATTAATATCTCCTAAACTTTATTTCCACAAGTGTGCCAAGAGTTCCATGATATCTCAACAATGACAGTTTTAAATGTTGATGAAAAGTGGCTAGTAAATAGAGTGTTGGATCTGTTACTTGGAAAAAGGGGAAGAAAAAAATAACTGCAAAACTTATACTGTTAGAAAGCTGTTCATCCAGAAGTGGCTAAAAAATTTTCATTGTGTGGTAAAAAGTTTTATCCAAGAGATAATTGAAGGTTGCTGTGAATAAAAGTGCATGTCTCAGTACATCTGCCAAAGCAGTGGTCTGTAACTGCTAGACAAAAGAGGGAGATGCACCACTTACCTGGTGGCACTCATGGCGCTTCTTTTAATTAGTGGCATGACGCACGTGGGATGTAGCGTCAGATCGGCGTATATAAAATGCATCCAAAAATAAAGTCAGTCTGGTTCTAGAAACCCTGCCCAAAGTTCGCATATCACCTTCATGTGGCATAAAACAGGACACACGCAAATTTATCTTCTCAGGTAATCAGTCAAAAAACTATATGAACATATTCGTAGTCGGCAGGATATGAACCTGCGCAGGGAAACCCCAATGGATTTCTAGTCCATCGCCTTAACCACTCGGCCACGACTACTTAGACGTTGATTTTTGATGAGAATCAAACACCTTTTCTTATAGCACCATGATCAAGATCAGTGATTATCCCTCTGGAAAACATCTCAGAAAATAGAAACAAATTTCCAGGTCCCAGTAAAATGTAAAAATCTGATTTAAAGTCATCATCAATGGGAATCATGCACAGTTTAAGACTTTTACCTCTTTATAAGGCGGATTTGGAGTGGGTCCATTCCAAAAACATCCTGAAAATTAATCTGAAAATGCTGAAAACACTGAACAAATTAATTTCCACGTAAAAAAGACTTGCTGTTCATATTATCAGGCTTTTGGGCGTCTTTTAATCACATCAAGTTTCCAAAAATGCGAAGCGGTTAACTAAAATAAGCATATCATTCTTCAGGTGTTTTTCATTTAGAAGAGCTCCATACTTATAATACAATTCAATGGCAAGGTTAGGAAAACTCCTTCAATGTTCCTGAGAGACTTTTGGTGCATTTTGTGAGCTACAAAGAAAAGCCACAAAAACAGACTCAAAAGATGCCCAAAATAATTTTAGAGAAACACCACCAAAAATGCTTACAAACCGCTGTAGGAAATTCTGAAAAACACAAGAAAAGATGATTCAGGAAGAAAACGCCAACATTTCCTGAAGCCATTTCAACTTCAAATCCTTGTCAGTTTCATACACCTGGAAAAAGTGTTATGTGAACATTGACATAAATCATAGGGTATGGTTGCTTTGCGTGACACAGTTCGTAAGAGTGCTGTAACTTAAAGTCAATTTAAAGTTTCCGTAATCCTGCTTTAAAGGTAGATTTGGCCATAGAACTCAAAGTGATCACTCCATGGATGCTTGGAACATTCAAATCTTTGTTTTGCATGTTGATTTTAACTTTCTCTTTTTATCTTTTTATGTTAAACCTTTGGCACAGGAGAACTCAGTGTAAGTGCAAAAACTGAAACACATGTACAAAGAGCTGCCCAGGTTCCACTGAGATTTGAACTCAGATCGCTGGATTCAAAGTCCATTGTGCTAACCATTACACCATGGAACCACACACACAAAAAATAACTGGCTGCAGTTTTTTTGTGCTAAAAAGCACATATGAACTCATGAATCATGGTGAAAAAAGGCTCTAAAGCTGTAGTGCAAATCTACAATTAATACACAAAGGTAAATTAATATCTCCTAAACTTTATTTCCACAAGTGTGCCAAGAGTTCCATGATATCTCAACAATGACAGTTTTAAATGTTGATGAAAAGTGGCTAGTAAATAGAGTGTTGGATCTGTTACTTGGAAAAAGGGGAAGAAAAAAATATCTGCAAAACTTATACTGTTAGAAAGCTGTTCATCCAGAAGTGGCTAAAAAATTTTCATTGTGTGGTAAAAAGTTTTATCCAAGAGATAATTGAAGGTTGCTGTGAATAAAAGTGCATGTCTCAGTACATCTGCCAAAGCAGTGGTCTGTAACTGCTAGACAAAAGAGGGAGATGCACCACTTACCTGGTGGCACTCATGGCGCTTCTTTTAATTAGTGGCATGACGCACGTGGGATGTAGCGTCAGATCGGCGTATATAAAATGCATCCAAAAATAAAGTCAGTCTGGTTCTAGAAACCCTGCCCAAAGTTCGCATATCACCTTCATGTGGCATAAAACAGGACACACGCAAATTTATCTTCTCAGGTAATCAGTCAAAAAACTATATGAACATATTCATAGTCGGCAGGATTTGAACCTGCGCAGGGAAACCCCAATGGATTTCTAGTCCATCGCCTTAACCACTCGGCCACGACTACTTAGACGTTGATTTTTGATGAGAATCAAACACCTTTTCTTATAGCACCATGATCAAGATCAGTGATTATCCCTCTGGAAAACATCTCAGAAAATAGAAACAAATTTCCAGGTCCCAGTAAAATGTAAAAATCTGATTTAAAGTCATCATCAATGGGAATCATGCACAGTTTAAGACTTTTACCTCTTTATAAGGCGGATTTGGAGTGGGTCCATTCCAAAAACATCCTGAAAATTAATCTGAAAATGCTGAAAACACTGAACAAATTAATTTCCACGTAAAAAAGACTTGCTGTTCATATTATCAGGCTTTTGGGCGTCTTTTAATCACATCAAGTTTCCAAAAATGCGAAGCGATTAACTAAAATAAGCATATCATTCTTCAGGTGTTTTTCATTTAGAAGAGCTCCATACTTATAATACAATTCAATGGCAAGGTTAGGAAAACTCCTTCAATGTTCCTGAGAGACTTTTGGTGCATTTTGTGAGCTACAAAGAAAAGCCACAAAAACAGACTCAAAAGATGCCCAAAATAATTTTAGAGAAACACCACCAAAAATGCTTACAAACCGCTGTAGGAAATTCTGAAAAACACAAGAAAAGATGATTCAGGAAGAAAACGCCAACATTTCCTGAAGCCATTTCAACTTCAAATCCTTGTCAGTTTCATACACCTGGAAAAAGTGTTATGTGAACATTGACATAAATCATAGGGTATGGTTGCTTTGCGTGACACAGTTCGTAAGAGTGCTGTAACTTAAAGTCAATTTAAAGTTTCCGTAATCCTGCTTTAAAGGTAGATTTGGCCATAGAACTCAAAGTGATCACTCCATGGATGCTTGGAACATTCAAATCTTTGTTTTGCATGTTGATTTTAACTTTCTCTTTTTATCTTTTTATGTTAAACCTTTGGCACAGGAGAACTCAGTGTAAGTGCAAAAACTGAAACACATGTACAAAGAGCTGCCCAGGTTCCACTGAGATTTGAACTCAGATCGCTGGATTCAAAGTCCATTGTGCTAACCATTACACCATGGAACCACACACACAAAAAATAACTGGCTGCAGTTTTTTTGTGCTAAAAAGCACATATGAACTCATGAATCATGGTGAAAAAAGGCTCTAAAGCTGTAGTGCAAATCTACAATTAATACACAAAGGTAAATTAATATCTCCTAAACTTTATTTCCACAAGTGTGCCAAGAGTTCCATGATATCTCAACAATGACAGTTTTAAATGTTGATGAAAAGTGGCTAGTAAATAGAGTGTTGGATCTGTTACTTGGAAAAAGGGGAAGAAAAAAATATCTGCAAAACTTATACTGTTAGAAAGCTGTTCATCCAGAAGTGGCTAAAAAATTTTCATTGTGTGGTAAAAAGTTTTATCCAAGAGATAATTGAAGGTTGCTGTGAATAAAAGTGCATGTCTCAGTACATCTGCCAAAGCAGTGGTCTGTAACTGCTAGACAAAAGAGGGAGATGCACCACTTACCTGGTGGCACTCATGGCGCTTCTTTTAATTAGTGGCATGACGCACGTGGGATGTAGCGTCAGATCGGCGTATATAAAATGCATCCAAAAATAAAGTCAGTCTGGTTCTAGAAACCCTGCCCAAAGTTCGCATATCACCTTCATGTGGCATAAAACAGGACACACGCAAATTTATCTTCTCAGGTAATCAGTCAAAAAACTATATGAACATATTCATAGTCGGCAGGATTTGAACCTGCGCAGGGAAACCCCAATGGATTTCTAGTCCATCGCCTTAACCACTCGGCCACGACTACTTAGACGTTGATTTTTGATGAGAATCAAACACCTTTTCTTATAGCACCATGATCAAGATCAGTGATTATCCCTCTGGAAAACATCTCAGAAAATAGAAACAAATTTCCAGGTCCCAGTAAAATGTAAAAATCTGATTTAAAGTCATCATCAATGGGAATCATGCACAGTTTAAGACTTTTACCTCTTTATAAGGCGGATTTGGAGTGGGTCCATTCCAAAAACATCCTGAAAATTAATCTGAAAATGCTGAAAACACTGAACAAATTAATTTCCACGTAAAAAAGACTTGCTGTTCATATTATCAGGCTTTTGGGCGTCTTTTAATCACATCAAGTTTCCAAAAATGCGAAGCGATTAACTAAAATAAGCATATCATTCTTCAGGTGTTTTTCATTTAGAAGAGCTCCATACTTATAATACAATTCAATGGCAAGGTTAGGAAAACTCCTTCAATGTTCCTGAGAGACTTTTGGTGCATTTTGTGAGCTACAAAGAAAAGCCACAAAAACAGACTCAAAAGATGCCCAAAATAATTTTAGAGAAACACCACCAAAAATGCTTACAAACCGCTGTAGGAAATTCTGAAAAACACAAGAAAAGATGATTCAGGAAGAAAACGCCAACATTTCCTGAAGCCATTTCAACTTCAAATCCTTGTCAGTTTCATACACCTGGAAAAAGTGTTATGTGAACATTGACATAAATCATAGGGTATGGTTGCTTTGCGTGACACAGTTCGTAAGAGTGCTGTAACTTAAAGTCAATTTAAAGTTTCCGTAATCCTGCTTTAAAGGTAGATTTGGCCATAGAACTCAAAGTGATCACTCCATGGATGCTTGGAACATTCAAATCTTTGTTTTGCATGTTGATTTTAACTTTCTCTTTTTATCTTTTTATGTTAAACCTTTGGCACAGGAGAACTCAGTGTAAGTGCAAAAACTGAAACACATGTACAAAGAGCTGCCCAGGTTCCACTGAGATTTGAACTCAGATCGCTGGATTCAAAGTCCAGAGTGCTAACCATTACACCATGGAACCACACGCACAAAAAATAACTGGCTGCAGTTTTTTTGTGCTAAAAAGCACATATGAACTCATGAATCATGGTGAAAAAAGGCTCTAAAGCTGTAGTGCAAATCTACAATTAATACACAAAGGTAAATTAATATCTCCTAAACTTTATTTCCACAAGTGTGCCAAGAGTTCCATGATATCTCAACAATGACAGTTTTAAATGTTGATGAAAAGTGGCTAGTAAATAGAGTGTTGGATCTGTTACTTGGAAAAAAGGTAAGAAAAAAATAACTGCAAAACTTATACTGTTAGAAAGCTGTTCATCCAGAAGTGGCTAAAAAATTTTCATTGTGTGGTAAAAAGTTTTATCCAAGAGATAATTGAAGGTTGCTGTGAATAAAAGTGCATGTCTCAGTACATCTGCCAAAGCAGTGGTCTGTAACTGCTAGACAAAAGAGGGAGATGCACCACTTACCTGGTGGCACTCATGGCGCTTCTTTTAATTAGTGGCATGACGCACGTGGGATGTAGCGTCAGATCGGCTTATATAAAATGCATCCAAAAATAAAGTCAGTCTGGTTCTAGAAACCCTGCCCAAAGTTCGCATATCACCTTCATGTGGCATAAAACAGGACACACGCAAATTTATCTTCTCAGGTAATCAGTCAAAAAACTATATGAACATATTCGTAGTCAGCAGGATTTGAACCTGCGCAGGGAAACCCCAATGGATTTCTAGTCCATCGCCTTAACCACTCGGCCACGACTACTTAGACGTCGATTTTTGATGAGAATCAAACACCTTTTCTTATAGCACCATGATCAAGATCAGTGATTATCCCTCTGGAAAACATCTCAGAAAATAGAAACAAATTTCCAGGTCCCAGTAAAATGTAAAAATCTGAATTAAAGTCATCATCAATGGGAATCATGCACAGTTTAAGACTTTTACCTCTTTATAAGGCGGATTTGGAGTGGGTCCATTCCAAAAACATCCTGAAAATTAATCTGAAAATGCTGAAAACACTGAACAAATTAATTTCCACGTAAAAAAGACTTGCTGTTTATATTATCAGGCTTTTGGGCGTCTTTTAACCACATCAAGTTTCCAAAAATGCCAAGCGGTTAACTAAAATAAGCATATCATTCTTCAGGTGTTTTTCATTTAGAAGAGCTCCATACTTATAATACAATTCAATGGCAAGGTTAGGAAAACTCCTTCAATGTTCCTGAGAGACTTTTGGTGCATTTTGTGAGCTACAAAGAAAAGCCACAAAAACAGACTCAAAAGATGCCCAAAATAATTTTAGAGAAACACCACCAAAAATGCTTACAAACCGCTGTAGGAAATTCTGAAAAACACAAGAAAAGATGATTCAGGAAGAAAACGCCAACATTTCCTGAAGCCATTTCAACTTCAAATCCTTGTCAGTTTCATACACCTGGAAAAAGTGTTATGTGAACATTGACATAAATCATAGGGTATGGTTGCTTTGCGTGACACAGTTCGTAAGAGTGCTGTAACTTAAAGTCAATTTAAAGTTTCCGTAATCCTGCTTTAAAGGTAGATTTGGCCATAGAACTCAAAGTGATCACTCCATGGATGCTTGGAACATTCAAATCTTTGTTTTGCATGTTGATTTTAACTTTCTCTTTTTATCTTTTTATGTTAAACCTTTGGCACAGGAGAACTCAGTGTAAGTGCAAAAACTGAAACACATGTACAAAGAGCTGCCCAGGTTCCACTGAGATTTGAACTCAGATCGCTGGATTCAGAGTCCAGAGTGCTAACCATTACACCATGGAACCACACGCACAAAAAATAACTGGCTGCAGTTTTTTTGTGCTAAAAAGCACATATGAACTCATGAATCATGGTGAAAAAAGGCTCTAAAGCTGTAGTGCAAATCTACAATTAATACACAAAGGTAAATTAATATCTCCTAAACTTTATTTCCACAAGTGTGCCAAGAGTTCCATGATATCTCAACAATGACAGTTTTAAATGTTGATGAAAAGTGGCTAGTAAATAGAGTGTTGGATCTGTTACTTGGAAAAAAGGTAAGAAAAAAATAACTGCAAAACTTATACTGTTAGAAAGCTGTTCATCCAGAAGTGGCTAAAAAATTTTCATTGTGTGGTAAAAAGTTTTATCCAAGAGATAATTGAAGGTTGCTGTGAATAAAAGTGCATGTCTCAGTACATCTGCCAAAGCAGTGGTCTGTAACTGCTAGACAAAAGAGGGAGATGCACCACTTACCTGGTGGCACTCATGGCGCTTCTTTTAATTAGTGGCATGACGCACGTGGGATGTAGCGTCAGATCGGCTTATATAAAATGCATCCAAAAATAAAGTCAGTCTGGTTCTAGAAACCCTGCCCAAAGTTCGCATATCACCTTCATGTGGCATAAAACAGGACACACGCAAATTTATCTTCTCAGGTAATCAGTCAAAAAACTATATGAACATATTCGTAGTCAGCAGGATTTGAACCTGCGCAGGGAAACCCCAATGGATTTCTAGTCCATCGCCTTAACCACTCGGCCACGACTACTTAGACGTCGATTTTTGATGAGAATCAAACACCTTTTCTTATAGCACCATGATCAAGATCAGTGATTATCCCTCTGGAAAACATCTCAGAAAATAGAAACAAATTTCCAGGTCCCAGTAAAATGTAAAAATCTGAATTAAAGTCATCATCAATGGGAATCATGCACAGTTTAAGACTTTTACCTCTTTATAAGGCGGATTTGGAGTGGGTCCATTCCAAAAACATCCTGAAAATTAATCTGAAAATGCTGAAAACACTGAACAAATTAATTTCCACGTAAAAAAGACTTGCTGTTTATATTATCAGGCTTTTGGGCGTCTTTTAACCACATCAAGTTTCCAAAAATGCCAAGCGGTTAACTAAAATAAGCATATCATTCTTCAGGTGTTTTTCATTTAGAAGAGCTCCATACTTATAATACAATTCAATGGCAAGGTTAGGAAAACTCCTTCAATGTTCCTGAGAGACTTTTGGTGCATTTTGTGAGCTACAAAGAAAAGCCACAAAAACAGACTCAAAAGATGCCCAAAATAATTTTAGAGAAACACCACCAAAAATGCTTACAAACCGCTGTAGGAAATTCTGAAAAACACAAGAAAAGATGATTCAGGAAGAAAACGCCAACATTTCCTGAAGCCATTTCAACTTCAAATCCTTGTCAGTTTCATACACCTGGAAAAAGTGTTATGTGAACATTGACATAAATCATAGGGTATGGTTGCTTTGCGTGACACAGTTCGTAAGAGTGCTGTAACTTAAAGTCAATTTAAAGTTTCCGTAATCCTGCTTTAAAGGTAGATTTGGCCATAGAACTCAAAGTGATCACTCCATGGATGCTTGGAACATTCAAATCTTTGTTTTGCATGTTGATTTTAACTTTCTCTTTTTATCTTTTTATGTTAAACCTTTGGCACAGGAGAACTCAGTGTAAGTGCAAAAACTGAAACACATGTACAAAGAGCTGCCCAGGTTCCACTGAGATTTGAACTCAGATCGCTGGATTCAGAGTCCAGAGTGCTAACCATTACACCATGGAACCACACGCACAAAAAATAACTGGCTGCAGTTTTTTTGTGCTAAAAAGCACATATGAACTCATGAATCATGGTGAAAAAAGGCTCTAAAGCTGTAGTGCAAATCTACAATTAATACACAAAGGTAAATTAATATCTCCTAAACTTTATTTCCACAAGTGTGCCAAGAGTTCCATGATATCTCAACAATGACAGTTTTAAATGTTGATGAAAAGTGGCTAGTAAATAGAGTGTTGGATCTATTACTTGGAAAAAAGGTAAGAAAAAAATAACTGCAAAACTTATACTGTTAGAAAGCTGTTCATCCAGAAGTGGCTAAAAAATTTTCATTGTGTGGTAAAAAGTTTTATCCAAGAGATAATTGAAGGTTGCTGTGAATAAAAGTGCATGTCTCAGTACATCTGCCAAAGCAGTGGTCTGTAACTGCTAGACAAAAGAGGGAGATGCACCACTTACCTGGTGGCACTCATGGCGCTTCTTTTAATTAGTGGCATGACGCACGTGGGATGTAGCGTCAGATCGGCTTATATAAAATGCATCCAAAAATCAAGTCAGTCTGGTTCTAGAAACCCTGCCCAAAGTTCGCATATCACCTTCATGTGGCATAAAACAGGACACACGCAAATTTATCTTCTCAGGTAATCAGTCAAAAAACTATATGAACATATTCGTAGTCGGCAGGATTTGAACCTGCGCAGGGAAACCCCAATGGATTTCTAGTCCATCGCCTTAACCACTCGGCCACGACTACTTAGACGTTGATTTTTGATGAGAATCAAACACCTTTTCTTATAGCACCATGATCAAGATCAGTGATTATCCCTCTGGAAAACATCTCAGAAAATAGAAACAAATTTCCAGGTCCCAGTAAAATGTAAAAATCTGATTTAAAGTCATCATCAATGGGAATCATGCACAGTTTAAGACTTACCTCTTTATAAGGCGGATTTGGAGTGGGTCCATTCCAAAAACATCCTGAAAATTAATCTGAAAATGCTGAAAACACTGAACAAATTAATTTCCACGTAAAAAAGACTTGCTGTTCATATTATCAGGCTTTTGGGCGTCTTTTAACCACATCAAGTTTCAAAAAATGCCAAGCGGTTAACTAAAATAAGCATATCATTCTTCAGGTGTTTTTCATTTAGAAGAGCTCCATACTTATAATACAATTCAATGGCAAGGTTAGGAAAACTCCTTCAATGTTCCTGAGAGACTTTTGGTGCATTTTGTGAGCTACAAAGAAAAGCCACAAAAACAGACTCAAAAGATGCCCAAAATAATTTTAGAGAAACACCACCAAAAATGCTTACAAACCGCTGTAGGAAATTCTGAAAAACACAAGAAAAGATGATTCAGGAAGAAAACGCCAACATTTCCTGAAGTCATTTCAACTTCAAATCCTTGTCAGTTTCATACACCTGGAAAAAGTGTTATGTGAACATTGACATAAATCATAGGGTATGGTTGCTTTGCGTGACACAGTTCGTAAGAGTGCTGTAACTTAAAGTCAATTTAAAGTTTCCGTAATCCTGCTTTAAAGGTAGATTTGGCCATAGAACTCAAAGTGATCACTCCATGGATGCTTGGAACATTCAAATCTTTGTTTTGCATGTTGATTTTAACTTTCTCTTTTTATCTTTTTATGTTAAACCTTTGGCACAGGAGAACTCAGTGTAAGTGCAAAAACTGAAACACATGTACAAAGAGCTGCCCAGGTTCCACTGAGATTTGAACTCAGATCGCTGGATTCAAATTCCAGAGTGCTAACCATTACACCATGGAACCACACACACAAAAAATAACTGGCTGCAGTTTTTTTGTGCTAAAAAGCACATATGAACTCATGAATCATGGTGAAAAAAGGCTCTAAAGCTGTAGTGCAAATCTACAATTAATACACAAAGGTAAATTAATATCTCCTAAACTTTATTTCCACAAGTGTGCCAAGAGTTCCATGATATCTCAACAATGACAGTTTTAAATGTTGATGAAAAGTGGCTAGTAAATAGAGTGTTGGATCTGTTACTTGGAAAAAAGGTAAGAAAAAAATAACTGCAAAACTTATACTGTTAGAAAGCTGTTCATCCAGAAGTGGCTAAAAAATTTTCATTGTGTGGTAAAAAGTTTTATCCAAGAGATAATTGAAGGTTGCTGTGAATAAAAGTGCATGTCTCAGTACATCTGCCAAAGCAGTGGTCTGTAACTGCTAGACAAAAGAGGGAGATGCACCACTTACCTGGTGGCACTCATGGCGCTTCTTTTAATTAGTGGCATGACACACGTGGGATGTAGCGTCAGATCGGCTTATATAAAATGCATCCAAAAATAAAGTCAGTCTGGTTCTAGAAACCCTGCCCAAAGTTCGCATATCACCTTCATGTGGCATAAAACAGGACACACGCAAATTTATCTTCTCAGGTAATCAGTCAAAAAACTATATGAACATATTCGTAGTCAGCAGGATTTGAACCTGCGCGGGGAAACCCCAATGGATTTCTAGTCCATCGCCTTAACCACTCGGCCACGACTACTTAGACGTTGATTTTTGATGAGAATCAAACACCTTTTCTTATAGCACCATGATCAAGATCAGTGATTATCCCTCTGGAAAACATCTCAGAAAATAGAAACAAATTTCCAGGTCCCAGTAAAATGTAAAAATCTGATTTAAAGTCATCATCAATGGGAATCATGCACAGTTTAAGACTTTTACCTCTTTATAAGGCGGATTTGGAGTGGGTCCATTCCAAAAACATCCTGAAAATTAATCTGAAAATGCTGAAAACACTGAACAAATTAATTTCCACGTAAAAAAGACTTGCTGTTTATATTATCAGGCTTTTGGGCGTCTTTTAACCACATCAAGTTTCCAAAAATGCCAAGCGGTTAACTAAAATAAGCATATCATTCTTCAGGTGTTTTTCATTTAGAAGAGCTCCATACTTATAATACAATTCAATGGCAAGGTTAGGAAAACTCCTTCAATGTTCCTGAGAGACTTTTGGTGCATTTTGTGAGCTACAAAGAAAAGCCACAAAAACAGACTCAAAAGATGCCCAAAATAATTTTAGAGAAACACCACCAAAAATGCTTACAAACCGCTGTAGGAAATTCTGAAAAACACAAGAAAAGATGATTCAGGAAGAAAACGCCAACATTTCCTGAAGCCATTTCAACTTCAAATCCTTGTCAGTTTCATACACCTGGAAAAAGTGTTATGTGAACATTGACATAAATCATAGGGTATGGTTGCTTTGCGTGACACAGTTCGTAAGAGTGCTGTAACTTAAAGTCAATTTAAAGTTTCCGTAATCCTGCTTTAAAGGTAGATTTGGCCATAGAACTCAAAGTGATCACTCCATGGATGCTTGGAACATTCAAATCTTTGTTTTGCATGTTGATTTTAACTTTCTCTTTTTATCTTTTTATGTTAAACCTTTGGCACAGGAGAACTCAGTGTAAGTGCAAAAACTGAAACACATGTACAAAGAGCTGCCCAGGTTCCACTGAGATTTGAACTCAGATCGCTGGATTCAGAGTCCAGAGTGCTAACCATTACACCATGGAACCACACGCACAAAAAATAACTGGCTGCAGTTTTTTTGTGCTAAAAAGCACATATGAACTCATGAATCATGGTGAAAAAAGGCTCTAAAGCTGTAGTGCAAATCTACAATTAATACACAAAGGTAAATTAATATCTCCTAAACTTTATTTCCACAAGTGTGCCAAGAGTTCCATGATATCTCAACAATGACAGTTTTAAATGTTGATGAAAAGTGGCTAGTAAATAGAGTGTTGGATCTATTACTTGGAAAAAAGGTAAGAAAAAAATAACTGCAAAACTTATACTGTTAGAAAGCTGTTCATCCAGAAGTGGCTAAAAAATTTTCATTGTGTGGTAAAAAGTTTTATCCAAGAGATAATTGAAGGTTGCTGTGAATAAAAGTGCATGTCTCAGTACATCTGCCAAAGCAGTGGTCTGTAACTGCTAGACAAAAGAGGGAGATGCACCACTTACCTGGTGGCACTCATGGCGCTTCTTTTAATTAGTGGCATGACGCACGTGGGATGTAGCGTCAGATCGGCTTATATAAAATGCATCCAAAAATCAAGTCAGTCTGGTTCTAGAAACCCTGCCCAAAGTTCGCATATCACCTTCATGTGGCATAAAACAGGACACACGCAAATTTATCTTCTCAGGTAATCAGTCAAAAAACTATATGAACATATTCGTAGTCGGCAGGATTTGAACCTGCGCAGGGAAACCCCAATGGATTTCTAGTCCATCGCCTTAACCACTCGGCCACGACTACTTAGACGTTGATTTTTGATGAGAATCAAACACCTTTTCTTATAGCACCATGATCAAGATCAGTGATTATCCCTCTGGAAAACATCTCAGAAAATAGAAACAAATTTCCAGGTCCCAGTAAAATGTAAAAATCTGATTTAAAGTCATCATCAATGGGAATCATGCACAGTTTAAGACTTACCTCTTTATAAGGCGGATTTGGAGTGGGTCCATTCCAAAAACATCCTGAAAATTAATCTGAAAATGCTGAAAACACTGAACAAATTAATTTCCACGTAAAAAAGACTTGCTGTTCATATTATCAGGCTTTTGGGCGTCTTTTAACCACATCAAGTTTCAAAAAATGCCAAGCGGTTAACTAAAATAAGCATATCATTCTTCAGGTGTTTTTCATTTAGAAGAGCTCCATACTTATAATACAATTCAATGGCAAGGTTAGGAAAACTCCTTCAATGTTCCTGAGAGACTTTTGGTGCATTTTGTGAGCTACAAAGAAAAGCCACAAAAACAGACTCAAAAGATGCCCAAAATAATTTTAGAGAAACACCACCAAAAATGCTTACAAACCGCTGTAGGAAATTCTGAAAAACACAAGAAAAGATGATTCAGGAAGAAAACGCCAACATTTCCTGAAGTCATTTCAACTTCAAATCCTTGTCAGTTTCATACACCTGGAAAAAGTGTTATGTGAACATTGACATAAATCATAGGGTATGGTTGCTTTGCGTGACACAGTTCGTAAGAGTGCTGTAACTTAAAGTCAATTTAAAGTTTCCGTAATCCTGCTTTAAAGGTAGATTTGGCCATAGAACTCAAAGTGATCACTCCATGGATGCTTGGAACATTCAAATCTTTGTTTTGCATGTTGATTTTAACTTTCTCTTTTTATCTTTTTATGTTAAACCTTTGGCACAGGAGAACTCAGTGTAAGTGCAAAAACTGAAACACATGTACAAAGAGCTGCCCAGGTTCCACTGAGATTTGAACTCAGATCGCTGGATTCAAATTCCAGAGTGCTAACCATTACACCATGGAACCACACGCACAAAAAATAACTGGCTGCAGTTTTTTTGTGCTAAAAAGCACATATGAACTCATGAATCATGGTGAAAAAAGGCTCTAAAGCTGTAGTGCAAATCTACAATTAATACACAAAGGTAAATTAATATCTCCTAAACTTTATTTCCACAAGTGTGCCAAGAGTTCCATGATATCTCAACAATGACAGTTTTAAATGTTGATGAAAAGTGGCTAGTAAATAGAGTGTTGGATCTGTTACTTGGAAAAAAGGTAAGAAAAAAATAACTGCAAAACTTATACTGTTAGAAAGCTGTTCATCCAGAAGTGGCTAAAAAATTTTCATTGTGTGGTAAAAAGTTTTATCCAAGAGATAATTGAAGGTTGCTGTGAATAAAAGTGCATGTCTCAGTACATCTGCCAAAGCAGTGGTCTGTAACTGCTAGACAAAAGAGGGAGATGCACCACTTACCTGGTGGCACTCATGGCGCTTCTTTTAATTAGTGGCATGACACACGTGGGATGTAGCGTCAGATCGGCTTATATAAAATGCATCCAAAAATAAAGTCAGTCTGGTTCTAGAAACCCTGCCCAAAGTTCGCATATCACCTTCATGTGGCATAAAACAGGACACACGCAAATTTATCTTCTCAGGTAATCAGTCAAAAAACTATATGAACATATTCGTAGTCAGCAGGATTT
>NC_135233.1:516503620-516506120 GCF_051348905.1 Ranitomeya variabilis | reverse complement strand
AATCCTTGTCAGTTTCATACACCTGGAAAAAGTGTTATGTGAACATTGACATAAATCATAGGGTATGGTTGCTTTGCGTGACACAGTTCGTAAGAGTGCTGTAACTTAAAGTCAATTTAAAGTTTCCGTAATCCTGCTTTAAAGGTAGATTTGGCCATAGAACTCAAAGTGATCACTCCATGGATGCTTGGAACATTCAAATCTTTGTTTTGCATGTTGATTTTAACTTTCTCTTTTTATCTTTTTATGTTAAACCTTTGGCACAGGAGAACTCAGTGTAAGTGCAAAAACTGAAACACATGTACAAAGAGCTGCCCAGGTTCCACTGAGATTTGAACTCAGATCGCTGGATTCAAAGTCCAGAGTGCTAACCATTACACCATGGAACCACACGCACAAAAAATAACTGGCTGCAGTTTTTTTGTGCTAAAAAGCACATATGAACTCATGAATCATGGTGAAAAAAGGCTCTAAAGCTGTAGTGCAAATCTACAATTAATACACAAAGGTAAATTAATATCTCCTAAACTTTATTTCCACAAGTGTGCCAAGAGTTCCATGATATCTCAACAATGACAGTTTTAAATGTTGATGAAAAGTGGCTAGTAAATAGAGTGTTGGATCTGTTACTTGGAAAAAAGGTAAGAAAAAAATAACTGCAAAACTTATACTGTTAGAAAGCTGTTCATCCAGAAGTGGCTAAAAAATTTTCATTGTGAGGTAAAAAGTTTTATCCAAGAGATAATTGAAGGTTGCTGTGAATAAAAGTGCATGTCTCAGTACATCTGCCAAAGCAGTGGTCTGTAACTGCTAGACAAAAGAGGGAGATGCACCACTTACCTGGTGGCACTCATGGCGCTTCTTTTAATTAGTGGCATGACACACGTGGGATGTAGCGTCAGATCGGCTTATATAAAATGCATCCAAAAATAAAGTCAGTCTGGTTCTAGAAACCCTGCCCAAAGTTCGCATATCACCTTCATGTGGCATAAAACAGGACACACGCAAATTTATCTTCTCAGGTAATCAGTCAAAAAACTATATGAACATATTCGTAGTCGGCAGGATTTGAACCTGCGCGGGGAAACCCGATTGGATTTCTAGTCCATCGCCTTAACCACTCGGCCACGACCAAGCGGTTAACTAAAATAAGCATATCATTCTTCAGGTGTTTTTCATTTAGAAGAGCTCCATACTTATAATACAATTCAATGGCAAGGTTAGGAAAACTCCTTCAATGTTCCTGAGAGACTTTTGGTGCATTTTGTGAGCTACAAAGAAAAGCCACAAAAACAGACTCAAAAGATGCCCAAAATAATTTTAGAGAAACACCACCAAAAATGCTTACAAACCGCTGTAGGAAATTCTGAAAAACACAGGAAAAGATGATTCAGGAAGAAAACGCCAACATTTCCTGAAGCCATTTCAACTTCAAATCCTTGTCAGTTTCATACACCTGGAAAAAGTGTTATGTGAACATTGACATAAATCATAGGGTATGGTTGCTTTGCGTGACACAGTTCGTAAGAGTGCTGTAACTTAAAGTCAATTTAAAGTTTCCGTAATCCTGCTTTAAAGGTAGATTTGGCCATAGAACTCAAAGTGATCACTCCATGGATGCTTGGAACATTCAAATCTTTGTTTTGCATGTTGATTTTAACTTTCTCTTTTTATCTTTTTATGTTAAACCTTTGGCACAGGAGAACTCAGTGTAAGTGCAAAAACTGAAACACATGTACAAAGAGCTGCCCAGGTTCCACTGAGATTTGAACTCAGATCGCTGGATTCAAAGTCCAGAGTGCTAACCATTACACCATGGAACCACACGCACAAAAAATAACTGGCTGCAGTTTTTTTGTGCTAAAAAGCACATATGAACTCATGAATCATGGTGAAAAAAGGCTCTAAAGCTGTAGTGCAAATCTACAATTAATACACAAAGGTAAATTAATATCTCCTAAACTTTATTTCCACAAGTGTGCCAAGAGTTCCATGATATCTCAACAATGACAGTTTTAAATGTTGATGAAAAGTGGCTAGTAAATAGAGTGTTGGATCTGTTACTTGGAAAAAAGGTAAGAAAAAAATAACTGCAAAACTTATACTGTTAGAAAGCTGTTCATCCAGAAGTGGCTAAAAAAATTTCATTGTGTGGTAAAAAGTTTTATCCAAGAGATAATTGAAGGTTGCTGTGAATAAAAGTGCATGTCTCAGTACATCTGCCAAAGCAGTGGTCTGTAACTGCTAGACAAAAGAGGGAGATGCACCACTTACCTGGTGGCACTCATGGCGCTTCTTTTAATTAGTGGCATGACGCACGTGGGATGTAGCGTCAGATCGGCGTATATAAAATGCATCCAAAAATAAAGTCAGTCTGGTTCTAGAAACCCTGCCCAAAGTTCGCATATCACCTTCATGTGGCATAAAACAGGACACACGCAAATTTATCTTCTCAGGTAATCAGTCAAAAAACTATATGAACATATTCATAGTCGGCAGG
>NC_135233.1:516476120-516496120 GCF_051348905.1 Ranitomeya variabilis | reverse complement strand
TTCATTTAGAAGAGCTCCATACTTATAATACAATTCAATGGCAAGGTTAGGAAAACTCCTTCAATGTTCCTGAGAGACTTTTGGTGCATTTTGTGAGCTACAAAGAAAAGCCACAAAAACAGACTCAAAAGATGCCCAAAATAATTTTAGAGAAACACCACCAAAAATGCTTACAAACCGCTGTAGGAAATTCTGAAAAACACAAGAAAAGATGATTCAGGAAGAAAACGCCAACATTTCCTGAAGCCATTTCAACTTCAAATCCTTGTCAGTTTCATACACCTGGAAAAAGTGTTATGTGAACATTGACATAAATCATAGGGTATGGTTGCTTTGCGTGACACAGTTCGTAAGAGTGCTGTAACTTAAAGTCAATTTAAAGTTTCCGTAATCCTGCTTTAAAGGTAGATTTGGCCATAGAACTCAAAGTGATCACTCCATGGATGCTTGGAACATTCAAATCTTTGTTTTGCATGTTGATTTTAACTTTCTCTTTTTATCTTTTTATGTTAAACCTTTGGCACAGGAGAACTCAGTGTAAGTGCAAAAACTGAAACACATGTACAAAGAGCTGCCCAGGTTCCACTGAGATTTGAACTCAGATCGCTGGATTCAGAGTCCAGAGTGCTAACCATTACACCATGGAACCACATGCACAAAAAATAACTGGCTGCAGTTTTTTTGTGCTAAAAAGCACATATGAACTCATGAATCATGGTGAAAAAAGGCTCTAAAGCTGTAGTGCAAATCTACAATTAATACACAAAGGTAAATTAATATCTCCTAAACTTTATTTCCACAAGTGTGCCAAGAGTTCCATGATATCTCAACAATGACAGTTTTAAATGTTGATGAAAAGTGGCTAGTAAATAGAGTGTTGGATCTGTTACTTGGAAAAAAGGTAAGAAAAAAATAACTGCAAAACTTATACTGTTAGAAAGCTGTTCATCCAGAAGTGGCTAAAAAATTTTCATTGTGTGGTAAAAAGTTTTATCCAAGAGATAATTGAAGGTTGCTGTGAATAAAAGTGCATGTCTCAGTACATCTGCCAAAGCAGTGGTCTGTAACTGCTAGACAAAAGAGGGAGATGCACCACTTACCTGGTGGCACTCATGGCGCTTCTTTTAATTAGTGGCATGACGCACGTGGGATGTAGCGTCAGATCGGCTTATATAAAATGCATCCAAAAATAAAGTCAGTCTGGTTCTAGAAACCCTGCCCAAAGTTCGCATATCACCTTCATGTGGCATAAAACAGGACACACGCAAATTTATCTTCTCAGGTAATCAGTCAAAAAACTATATGAACATATTTGTAGTCGGCAGGATTTGAACCTGCGCAGGGAAACCCCAATGGATTTCTAGTCCATCGCCTTAACCACTCGGCCACGACTACTTAGACGTTGATTTTTGATGAGAATCAAACACCTTTTCTTATAGCACCATGATCAAGATCAGTGATTATCCCTCTGGAAAACATCTCAGAAAATAGAAACAAATTTCCAGGTCCCAGTAAAATGTAAAAATCTGATTTAAAGTCATCATCAATGGGAATCATGCACAGTTTAAGACTTTTACCTCTTTATAAGGCGGATTTGGAGTGGGTCCATTCCAAAAACATCCTGAAAATTAATCTGAAAATGCTGAAAACACTGAACAAATTAATTTCCACGTAAAAAAGACTTGCTGTTCATATTATCAGGCTTTTGGGCGTCTTTTAACCACATCAAGTTTCAAAAAATGCCAAGCGGTTAACTAAAATAAGCATATCATTCTTCAGGTGTTTTTCATTTAGAAGAGCTCCATACTTATAATACAATTCAATGGCAAGGTTAGGAAAACTCCTTCAATGTTCCTGAGAGATTTTTGGTGCATTTTGTGAGCTACAAAGAAAAGCCACAAAAACAGACTCAAAAGATGCCCAAAATAATTTTAGAGAAACACCACCAAAAATGCTTACAAACCGCTGTAGGAAATTCTGAAAAACACAAGAAAAGATGATTCAGGAAGAAAACGCCAACATTTCCTGAAGCCATTTCAACTTCAAATCCTTGTCAGTTTCATACACCTGGAAAAAGTGTTATGTGAACATTGACATAAATCATAGGGTATGGTTGCTTTGCGTGACACAGTTCGTAAGAGTGCTGTAACTTAAAGTCAATTTAAAGTTTCCGTAATCCTGCTTTAAAGGTAGATTTGGCCATAGAACTCAAAGTGATCACTCCATGGATGCTTGGAACATTCAAATCTTTGTTTTGCATGTTGATTTTAACTTTCTCTTTTTATCTTTTTATGTTAAACCTTTGGCACAGGAGAACTCAGTGTAAGTGCAAAAACTGAAACACATGTACAAAGAGCTGCCCAGGTTCCACTGAGATTTGACTCAGAGTGCTAACCATTACACCATGGAACCACACACACAAAAAATAACTGGCTGCAGTTTTTTTGTGCTAAAAAGCACATATGAACTCATGAATCATGGTGAAAAAAGGCTCTAAAGCTGTAGTGCAAATCTACAATTAATACACAAAGGTAAATTAATATCTCCTAAACTTTATTTCCACAAGTGTGCCAAGAGTTCCATGATATCTCAACAATGACAGTTTTAAATGTTGATGAAAAGTGGCTAGTAAATAGAGTGTTGGATCTGTTACTTGGAAAAAGGGGAAGAAAAAAATAACTGCAAAACTTATACTGTTAGAAAGCTGTTCATCCAGAAGTGGCTAAAAAATTTTCATTGTGTGGTAAAAAGTTTTATCCAAGAGATAATTGAAGGTTGCTGTGAATAAAAGTGCATGTCTCAGTACATCTGCCAAAGCAGTGGTCTGTAACTGCTAGACAAAAGAGGGAGATGCACCACTTACCTGGTGGCACTCATGGCGCTTCTTTTAATTAGTGGCATGACGCACGTGGGATGTAGCGTCAGATCGGCTTATATAAAATGCATCCAAAAATCAAGTCAGTCTGGTTCTAGAAACCCTGCCCAAAGTTCGCATATCACCTTCATGTGGCATAAAACAGGACACACGCAAATTTATCTTCTCAGGTAATCAGTCAAAAAACTATATGAACATATTCGTAGTCGGCAGGATTTGAACCTGCGCGGGGAAACCCCAATGGATTTCTAGTCCATCGCCTTAACCACTCGGCCACGACCAAGCAGTTAACTAAAATAAGCATATCATTCTTCAGGTGTTTTTCATTTAGAAGAGCTCCATACTTATAATTAGTGTTGAGCATTCCGATACCGCAAGTATCGGGTATCGGCCGATACTAGCGGTATCGGAATTCCGATACCGGGATTCCGATACTTGCCGCGTATCAGATACCGGAATCGGAAGTTCAATGATTCAAAATTCAGAAATTCAGCCAATGAGAAAGATTCCAAGTGTGGGCACATCCTGTTTAGCATGGAGGGCATGAAACTACTGGCAAGGCTGTGATTGGCTGCTGAAATGATGTCATGATGCAGTTTAAAAGTCGCTGGCGCCATTTTGCGATCACTCTGCTGTGAATTCAGTTAGTGACAGGACGCTGTTTGCTGACTGAGGGACAGTTTAGAGATAGCGATTTGCTTCTTTGTGCTTTCCAAAGGCTAATTTAGCAACCGCTGTGTTCACCTACTATTCACCTTCCTTTTGCCTTGTAGCGCTGTTTTCACAGCGATCTGCAAGGTCTCTCTGTGTGTGTGTGTGTGAGTGCAGCCCACTCTCTAGTCTGAGTGCAGCCACATAGGCCATCCATAGCTGGTTGTATTCAGTTCAGGGAGGGTGGTTCATTGCCTCATACTGTTCTTTTTTTTTTTTTTTTTCAAGTAGTGTAGTCTGCTGCTAATTTATTCAAAAAAATCCTATTAGTGTCTTTCCACCCGTCTCCAGCTAATTTGTGGAAAAACACTACATAGGATAAAGTAGAGGAGGGTTTTTGGGCCTTGCAGCGCCGTTTACGGCTGTCTGCACGGTCTCCGTGTGACTGCAGCTCGCCCTGTAATCTGTGAGCAGCTATAGCCTGGTTGTCTCCAGCTCAGGGTTTTTCACTGCGTCATACCGCCAAATCAATTTTCTTTTTTTTCAAAGTAGTGTAGTCTGCTGCTAATTTATTTTAAAAAATCCTATTAGTGTCTTTCCACCCGTCTCCAGCTAATTTGTGGAAAAACACTACATAGGATAAAGTAGAGGAGGGTTTTTGGGCCTTGCAGCGCCGTTTACGGCTGTCTGCACGGTCTCCGTGTGACTGCAGCTCGCCCTGTAGTCTGTGAGCAGCCGTAGCCTGGTTGTCTGCAGCTCAGGGTTTTTCACTGCGTCATACCGCCAAATCAATTTTCTTTTTTTTCAAAGTAGTGTAGTCTGCTGCTAATTTATTTTAAAAAATCCTATTAGTGTCTTTCCACCCGTCTCCAGCTAATTTGTGGAAAAACACTACATAGGATAAAGTAGAGGAGGGTTTTTGGGCCTTGCAGCGCCGTTTACGGCTGTCTGCACGGTCTCCGTGTGACTGCAGCTCGCCCTGTAGTCTGTGAGCAGCCGTAGCCTGGTTGTCTGCAGCTCAGGGTTTTTCACTGCGTCATACCGCCAAATCAATTTTCTTTTTTTTCAAAGTAGTGTAGTCTGCTGCTAATTTATTTTAAAAAATCCTATTAGTGTCTTTCCACCCGTCTCCAGCTAATTTGTGGAAAAACACTACATAGGATAAAGTAGAGGAGGGTTTTTGGGCCTTGCAGCGCCGTTTACGGCTGTCTGCACGGTCTCCGTGTGATTGCAGCTCTATCCGTTGTCAGTTCAGCCCCCAAAAAAAAAAATAAATAATAAAGTTCACCAAACACACCAGTTACACCACTTTACATTTGTGTAGGCCACATTAGCTCATATTAAAGTCTAGTCCACACTTTAGAAAATTAGTGTTTCTTATACCTGTTAGGAGGAGTTGCTCAGGAATAAGCACACAAAGCCGTTAGTACTTTTCTGCTTATCTTTATCAGTCAACCAAGATGAAGAAGGCAGTGAGTAAGGCACGTGGGCGTGGGCGTGGGCGCGGAGCAGGGAGGGGACGTGGGGATTCTGTGCCTGCTGCGGGCACCGGTGAGTCATCAGCACCCACTTTCACAAGGGAACAGTCGTTCATGCGCAGCTTTGTCGCCGAGCGCCGTACACCGCTGCTGCGTGAAGACCAAATTGAAGCCGTTGTGGGATGGATGGCAGCTAATGCATCAACTTCCATTAGTGCCACATCCTCTCAGACACAGAGCACTGGAGAGCAGCCATCTGTCTCTTCACCACCTGCAAAATTGCCCAGGCAGACAGAGATCCCAGGACAGGAGCAGTCTCTACTTCTGTTCTCTGAATCATCTCTTGGCTTGGAAACAGGGGGCCAGCCAAGCAGCATTGGAGAAATGGAAGAAGAGGCAGGGTGCAGTGATGCCCAACAGCTTTTTCTGTCTTCCTCTGAAGAGGCGGGTGGGCCAGTGGCTCCGGTCACCACCTCGCAGGCCGCATCAGCTGATGATGACACTCAGGTGCCACTTACTGGTGCGTGCTCTGCTGCTGAGACTACCCAGGAGGAGCAATTGGGGGCAGAGGGTAGTGTAGATGATGAGGTCCTTGACCCATCTTGGCGTCAGGGACAGGAAGGTGGTGGGAGCAGCTCTGAGGAAGAGATTCCCCGTACGGCCCAAAGAGGGAGGGGGAAGACTGCGGATCCTGCAGCCTCCGCTTTGGCACCCGTAAGGAGCATGTCTCTTCCAAAAGTCAAAAGGGGGGCTCCCAAGACTTGCAGTGCCTGGTCCTTTTTTGACACAGTTGCAGATGACATTTGCTATGTCAGATGCAAGGTGTGTCATCAAAAAATCAAAAGAGGTCAAAAAGTCGCCAACCTCAATACCTCCAACATGTGGAAACATGTGCGCAACAGGCACCCGGCGGAGTTAGACAAACACACTGAAGAGCTAGGCCAACCAACAGCGGCAGCTACCACCTCTTCAGCTCGTGTTGCCTCTTCCTCTAGCTCACACGCAGCTGGTTCGGCTTCCTCCCAGGATCGCCGTGGAAGAACCTCTGGCCCTGTTGTCCAGAGACCCGCTGTCATTCCACCCGCAGCACCACTTTCCCAGTCAACCACACACTCCCAGCCCAGTCTACAGCCATCGGTAGTACAGGCATGGGAGAAAAGGCGGCCTTTCTCGTCAAACCACCCACGAGCACAGGCTCTGACTGCAGGCATTGCCAAACTTCTGTCACTGGAAATGCTGTCATTCAGGCTGGTGGAGACTGACAGCTTCCGTGACTTGATGTCATTGGCAGTCCCACAGTACAGTGTGCCCAGCCGCTTTTACTTCAGCAGGCAAGCCGTCCCTGCCCTGCACAAGCATGTTGAGGGACACATAAAACACGCGCTACTGAACGCCGTCAGTAGCAAGGTCCACCTCACCACCGATGCGTGGACCAGTCAACATGGACAGGGGCGATACCTTTCCCTCACTGCCCATTGGGTTAATGTAGTTGAGCCGGGTACAGACCGTGCGAGTGGCGCAGGACGTGTCCTGCCCACTCCAAGGATTGCAGGAATCCATTCTGTACGCATTGACTCCTCCTCTTACACCAGTTCCTCAGAATCATCGCTGCAGGAGCCGTCACAGTCCACCTCCACATGGACCCGTGATGAACGTGTACCTGTTACGACCGACATGAGCACAGCCGTGGCCAAACGTCAACAGGCCGTCTTGAAATTAATTTTTTTGGGGAATCGTAGCCACACAGCGCAGGAGCTCTGGAATGCCATCAAGCAGGAGAGCGATGTGTGGTTTGAGCCAGCAAATCTCCAGCCAGGCATGGTAGTGTGTGATAATGGCCGAAATCTGGTGGCAGCCCTGGGCCTCGGCAACCTCACTCACATCCCATGTCTGGCACATGTGCTCAATTTGGTCTTGCAGAGTTTTTTGAGGGACTATCCGGATCTTGATGCACTGCTGCACAAGGTCCGCCTAGAGTGTGCTCACTTGCGGCGTTCCAGCACGGCAAAAGCGCGCATTGCGGCTCTGCAGCGCCGACACCGCCTGCCGGAACATCGCATCATATGTGACCTACCTACCAGGTGGAATTCCACGTTACATATGTTGGAGCGGTTGTGTGAGCAGCAGCAAGCTGTAATGGAGTACCAGCTGTATCAGGTGCAAAAAAGTCGCAGTCAGCGCCGTACAGACTTCACAACCACAGAGTGGGCCACTATGAAGGATGTCTGCCAGGTTTTGCGTCCCTTTGATTATTCCACGCGGATGGCGAGTGCAGATGATGCACTAGTCAGCATGACTGTCCCCCTTATCTGCCTGCTTGAAAAATCACTGCAAGCGCTAAGGGATGATGTTGTGGAAGAGGTGGAGGATGAGGATTCACCACTTCCATCATCTTCTGGACAGTCAGCGCCACGTGGTTCCTCACAAACGCGTAGGCAGGGGACAGTTTGTGAGGAGGATGAGGAGGAGTCAATGGAGGAGGAAGACATCCGTCCAGAGGAGGGAGTTCCCGAATTGTCCAGTACTCAGTGTGTACAGCGAGGGTGGGGTGATGACGAGCGGGCAGAGATCACGCCTCCAGCTGGGGACAGCGTTTCTTGGGCAGTTGGCAGTCTGCAGCACATGGTGGATTACATGCTGCAGTGCCTGAGAAACGACCGCCGCATCGACCACATTCTCAACATGTCTGATTATTGGGTGTTCACCCTCCTCGATCCTCGCTACCGGGACAACGTAGAAAGCCTCATCACACCGTTGAACCGGGAGCGAAAAATGCGGGAGTACCAAGACACACTGGTCAGTTCCATCATCTTCTCCATTCCAACTGAGAGAAGTGCTGCTACTGCATTCCAAAGCAGCTCAGTGCGTCCAGGCAGTGGTGGAGGCTCTGCACAAAGAGGGAGCAGAAGCAGTGCCTCTGCCCAAGGCAAGACCAGTATGGCCCAACTGTGGCACAGTTTTGTGTGCCCCCCACAAAAGTCTACACCATCACAGACGGCTCCAGTCAGCAGGAGGCAACGGTTCCGTCAGATGGTGACAGACTACATGTCTTGCCCTCTTGCTGTACTCCCAGACGGCTCTTCCCCTTTCAAGTTTTGGGTCTCAAAGCTGGATACATGGCCAGAGCTAAGCCAGTATGCATTGGAGGTGCTGTCTTGCCCTGCGGCCAGTGTATTATCGGAACGTGTCTTTAGTGCTGCAGGTGGTGTACTAACTGACCGTCGCATGCGACTATCCTCCGATAACGTTGACCGGCTTACTTTCCTGAAAATGAACAAGGCCTGGATCTCGCAGGAATTTGCCACTCCTCCTCCTGATTAAAAAATTAGGTCACTGTATACGCTATCCAGGTCTCCTGTTGTGTTCATCTTTCTACCACCTGAACTTAAATTCCTGGGCTCCAACACCGCCAGTTGAGGCTCAGACGTGCCGTCTGCACAGTCAAAACATACGACCCAGTGTTATTGGGTTTCAGTAACGTCAGCTGATCCCCAGCTGTGTAGCCGGCAATGTGTCATGCGACCGCCACGCTGACACAACAACTGAAATGTAAGGGAATCTGTCCCCCCCCCCCAAGGCGTTTGTTACTGAAAGAGCCACCTTGTGCAGCAGTAATGCTGCACAAGGAAAAAGGTAGCTATTTTGGTTTTGCTCCTTGCACACGCAAAACTTAACACTTATAAAATTGTGTCCACTGATACCGTAAAACCGTCCCGGAGGTGGGACTTTCCTTCGTAATATGACGCAGCACAGCCATCATTACTACCCCCCCGCCGCCGCGCCCCGGCTCCTCAGCGTTGTTTGATTCCGTCCCGTAGCCTGCGCTGTTATGTTATCCCGTGGCCAGGCACACTTAGCGCTGCCCGTCTTCTGGCATCATTTGGTGTCAGGCTGGCTGCGCCTGTGCGGCCACGCTGGCCGAGAGCCCGCCTCGCAGTGTCTTCTGATTTAATCCCACTGGGGGCCTGGGATCTATGGACATGCGCAGTGCATATCTGAACCTCCACCTCTCACTCATCTCCCTATGGCTTCTTCAGACTGTTCGGTGTCAGCTGGTCCCTAATAGCATGCCACGGCCGTGACACCGCACAGTCTGAAAAAGAAGCCGTAGGGAGGGGAGTGAGAGGCGAGGATATGCACTGCGCATGGCCATGGATCCCAGGCCCCCAGTGGGATTACATCAGAAGACACTGCGAGGCGGGCTCTCGGCCAGCGCGGCCGCACAGGCGCAGCCAGCCTGACATCAAATGATGTCAGAAGATGGGCAGCGCTAAGTGTGCCTGGCCACGGGATAACATAACAGCGCAGGCTCCGGGACGGAATCAAACAACGCTGAGGAGCCGGGGCACGGCGGCGGGGGGGTAGTAATGATGGCTGTGCTGCGTCATATTACGAAGGAAAGTCCCACCTCCGGGACGGTTTCACGGCTTCAGGGGACACATTTTAAAAGTGTTTAGTTCTGTGTTTGCAAGGAGCATGATGAAAAGAGCCACCTTTTCCTTTTGCATCTTTTGTGCTGCACAAGCTGGCTCTTTCAGCTACAAACGCCTTGGGGGGGGGGGTTAAAGGTTCCCTTTCGACTTTCTCAGGCTTCGGCCTACATTGTGTTCCTCTGCTTTTCCACCTGTCCCTGGGCTCCAACACCGCCAGTTGCCGTCCAGAAGTGCTGTACGCACAGTCAACAGTCGCTCCTCTGTTATTGGGGTTCAGTAACGTCAGCTGTTCCCCTGCTGTGTGTGTGGCAATCCCTCCTACCTCCTCCAACCTCCTCCTCCTCCACCTGTCCCTGGGCTCCAACACCGCCAGTTGCCGTCCAGAAGTGCTGTACGCACAGTCAACAGTCCCTCCTCTGTTATTGGGGTTCATTAACGTCAGCTGTTCCCCTGCTGTGTGTGTGGCAATCCCTCCTACCTCCTCCAACCTCCTCCTCCTCCACCTGTCCCTGGGCTCCAACACCGCCAGTTGCCGTCCAGAAGTGCTGTACGCACAGTCAACAGTCCCTCCTCTGTTATTGGGGGTCAGTAACGTCAGCTGTTCCCCTGCTGTGTGTGTGGCAATCCCTCCTACCTCCTCCAACCTCCTCCTCCTCCACCTGTCCCTGGGCTCCAACACCGCCAGTTGCCGTCCAGAAGTGCTGTACGCACAGTCAACAGTCCCTCCTCTGTTATTGGGGTTCAGTAACGTCAGCTGTTCCCCTGCTGTGTGTGTGGCAATCCCTCCTACCTCCTCCAACCTCCTCCTCCTCCACCTGTCCCTGGGCTCCAACACCGCCAGTTGCCGTCCAGAAGTGCTGTACGCACAGTCAACAGTCCCTCCTCTGTTATTGGGGTTCAGTAACGTCAGCTGTTCCCCTGCTGTGTGTGTGGCAATCCCTCCTACCTCCTCCAACCTCCTCCTCCTCCACCTGTCCCTGGTCTCCAACACCGCCAGTTGCCGTCCAGAAGTGCTGTACGCACAGTCAACAGTCCCTCCTCTGTTATTGGGGTTCAGTAACGTCAGCTGTTCCCCTGCTGTGTGTGTGGCAATCCCTCCTACCTCCTCCAACCTCCTCCTCCACCTCCTCCACCTGTCCCTGGGCTCCAACACCGCCAGTTGCCGTCCAGAAGTGCTGTACGCACAGTCAACAGTCCCTCCTCTGTTATTGGGGTTCAGTAACGTCAGCTGTTCCCCTGCTGTGTGTGTGGCAATCCCTCCTACCTCCTCCAACCTCCTCCTCCTCCACCTCCTCCACCTGTCCCTGGGCTCCAACACCGCCAGTTGCCGTCCAGAAGTGCTGTACGCACAGTCAACAGTCCCTCCTCTGTTATTGGGGTTCAGTAACGTCAGCTGTTCCCCTGCTGTGTGTGTGACAATCCCTCCTACCTCCTCCAACCTCCTCCTCCTCCACCTCCTCCACCTGTCCCTGGGCTCCAACACCGCCAGTTGCCGTCCAGAAGTGCTGTACGCACAGTCAACAGTCCCTCCTCTGTTATTGGGGTTCAGTAACGTCAGCTGTTCCCCTGCTGTGTGTGTGGCAATCCCTCCTACCTCCTCCAACCTCCTCCTCCTCCACCTCCTCCACCTGTCCCTGGGCTCCAACACCGCCAGTTGCCGTCCAGAAGTGCTGTACGCACAGTCAACAGTCCCTCCTCTGTTATTGGGGTTCAGTAACGTCAGCTGTTCCCCTGCTGTGTGTGTGGCAATCCCTCCTACCTCCTCCAACCTCCTCCTCCTCCACCTCCTCCACCTGTCCCTGGGCTCCAACACCGCCAGTTGCCGTCCAGAAGTGCTGTACGCACAGTCAACAGTCCCTCCTCTGTTATTGGGGTTCAGTAACGTCAGCTGTTCCCCTGCTGTGTGTGTGGCAATCCCTCCTACCTCCTCCAACCTCCTCCTCCACCTGTCCCTGGGCTCCAACACCGCCAGTTGCCGTCCAGAAGTGCTGTACGCACAGTCAACAGTCCCTCCTCTGTTATTGGGGTTCAGTAACGTCAGCTGTTCCCCTGCTGTGTGTGTGGCAATCCCTCCTACCTCCTCCAACCTCCTCCTCCTCCTCCACCTGCCCCTGGGCTCCAACACCGCCAGTTGCTGTCCAGAAGTGCTGTACGCACAGTCAACAGTCCCTCCTCTGTTATTGGGGTTCAGTAACGTCAGCTGTTCCCCTGCTGTGTGTGTGGCAATCCCTCCTACCTCCTCCAACCTCCTCCTCCTCCACCTGCCCCTGGGCTCCAACACCGCCAGTTGCCGTCCAGAAGTGCTGTACGCACAGTCAACAGTCCCTCCTCTGTTATTGGGGTTCAGTAACGTCAGCTGTTCCCCTGCTGTGTGTGTGGCAATCCCTCCTACCTCCTCCAACCTCCTCCTCCTCCACCTCCTCCACCTGTCCCTGGGCTCCAACACCGCCAGTTGCCGTCCAGAAGTGCTGTACGCACAGTCAACAGTCCCTCCTCTGTTATTGGGGTTCAGTAACGTCAGCTGTTCCCCTGCTGTGTGTGTGGCAATCCCTCCTACCTCCTCCAACCTCCTCCTCCTCCACCTCCTCCACCTGTCCCTGGGCTCCAACACCGCCAGTTGCCGTCCAGAAGTGCTGTACGCACAGTCAACAGTCCCTCCTCTGTTATTGGGGTTCAGTAACGTCAGCTGTTCCCCTGCTGTGTGTGTGGCAATCCCTCCTACCTCCTCCAACCTCCTCCTCCTCCACCTGTCCCTGGGCTCCAACACCGCCAGTTGCCGTCCAGAAGTGCTGTACGCACAGTCAACAGTCCCTCCTCTGTTATTGGGGTTCAGTAACGTCAGCTGTTCCCCTGCTGTGTGTGTGGCAATCCCTCCTACCTCCTCCAACCTCCTCCTCCTCCTCCACCTGCCCCTGGGCTCCAACACCGCCAGTTGCCGTCCAGAAGTGCTGTACGCACAGTCAACAGTCCCTCCTCTGTTATTGGGGTTCAGTAACGTCAGCTGTTCCCCTGCTGTGTGTGTGGCAATCCCTCCTACCTCCTCCAACCTCCTCCTCCTCCACCTGCCCCTGGGCTCCAACACCGCCAGTTGCCGTCCAGAAGTGCTGTACGCACAGTCAACAGTCCCTCCTCTGTTATTGGGGTTCAGTAACGTCAGCTGTTCCCCTGCTGTGTGTGTGGCAATCCCTCCTACCTCCTCCAACCTCCTCCAACCTCCTCCTCCTCCTCCACCTGCCCCTGGGCTCCAACACCGCCAGTTGCCGTCCAGAAGTGCTGTACGCACAGTCAACAGTCCCTCCTCTGTTATTGGGGTTCAGTAACGTCAGCTGTTCCCCTGCTGTGTGTGTGGCAATCCCTCCTACCTCCTCCAACCTCCTCCTCCTCCTCCACCTGCCCCTGGGCTCCAACACCGCCAGTTGCCGTCCAGAAGTGCTGTACGCACAGTCAACAGTCCCTCCTCTGTTATTGGGGTTCAGTAACGTCAGCTGTTCCCCTGCTGTGTGTGTGGCAATCCCTCCTACCTCCTCCAACCTCCTCCTCCTCCACCTCCTCCACCTGTCCCTGGGCTCCAACACCGCCAGTTGCCGTCCAGAAGTGCTGTACTCACAGAGCCAAACACCTCGCCAATGTGTTAGTGGGGTTCAGCACCGCCAGCTGTTCCCCTGCTGTGTATACGGCAACGTGTACTGCGACCGCCACGCAGGCACAACAAGTTAAATTTAAGGGAACCTGTCCCCCCCCCCCAGGCGTTTGTTACTGAAGGAGCCACCTTGTGCAGCAGTAATGATGCAAAGGGAAAAAGTGCCTCTTTTCGTGGTGCTCCTTGCAGATGCTGAACCTAACACTTATGAAATGTGTCCCCTCACAGCGTTCAACCGTCCGGTAGGTGGAACTTTCCTTTGTCATGTGACGCAGCACAGCCGTCATTTTTACCCCCTTGTCGCCGTGCGCCGCCTCCTCAGCGTTGTTTGAATCTGTCCCGGAGCCTGCGCTGTTAGGTTACCCCTTGGCCATGCACACATTTTGCGCTGCCCGTCTTCTGACATCATTTGCTGTCAGGCTGGCTGCGCCTGTGCGGGTGCGCTGTCCGAGATTCAGCCTCGCGGTGTCGTCTAATGTAATCCCACCGCGGGCCTGGGATCCGTGTCCATGCGCAGTGCATATCCTCGCCTCTCACTCCCCTCCCTACGGCTTCTAAAGACTGTTCGGTGTCAAATGAACCCTAATAGCATGCCACGGCCGTGACACCGCACAGTCTTAAGAAGCCATAGGGAGGGGAGTGAGAGGCGAGGATATGCACTGCGCATGGACACGGATCCCAGGCCCGCGGTGGGATTACATTAGACGACACCGCGAGGCTGAATCTCGGACAGCGCACCCGCACAGGCGCAGCCAGCCTGACAGCAAATGATGTCAGAAGACGGGCAGCGCAAAATGTGTGCATGGCCAAGGGGTAACCTAACAGCGCAGGCTCCGGGACAGATTCAAACAACGCTGAGGAGGCGGCGCACGGCGACAAGGGGGTAAAAATGACGGCTGTGCTGCGTCACATGACAAAGGAAAGTTCCACCTACCGGACGGTTGAACGCTGTGAGGGGACACATTTCATAAGTGTTAGGTTCAGCATCTGCAAGGACCATAATTAAAAGAGCTAAGTTTACCTTTTCCAGCATTAGTGCTGTACACGATGGCTCTTCCAGCTACAAACGCCTGTGGGGGGGGTTAAAGGTTTCCTTTCAACTTGCTCCAGTGCAGGCTTCGGCCTACACTCCGCTCCCCCTGCTCCTCCTGCTGACCCTGGGCTCTAACACCGCCAGTTGGGGCCCAGATGTGCTAGCTGCACAGAGAAAAACACCTCGCCAATGTGTCAGTGGGGTTCAGCACCGCCAGCTGTTCCCCTGCTGTGCAGCCGGCAACGTGTCCTGCAACAGCCACGCAGGCACAACAGACCCAAAGCTGCCGCCAGTGCAGGCTTCGGCCTACACTCTGCTCCCTCTCCTCCTCCTGCTGACCCCGGGCTCCAACACCGCCAATTGGGGCCCGGTACTGCTAGCTGCACAGAGAAAAACACCAGCCAATGTGTCAGTGGGGTTCAGCACCGCCAGCTGTTCCCCTGCTGTGCAGCCGGCATCGTGTCCTGCAAAAGCCACGCAGACACAAGAACTGAAATTGAAGGGAACCTGTCCCCCCTCCCCCAGGCGTTTTTACGTTATCCAGCCACCTTGTACAGCGGTAATGCTGCATGTGTGCAAGGTGGCTCAGAAACGTATTCTCCTCGCACATGTGGAACTGAAAACATGTCTAAAATGTGTCCTCTGTGTGACCATTTAACCGTCCCGGTGGTGTGACTTTCCTTTGTAATGACACGCTGCAACCCCCTTGGTAGCGCTGCCCGTCTTCTGGCATCATGGTTTGGCTGGCTGCGCCTCTGCGGCCGCCCTGACCCACACAACGCCCCTCGGTGTCTTATTTATTGGGACTGCGAGGGTGTGATTGATGGGCAGGATCAGTGCATCAGTTCGCCTGTCCCTCCTCTCCTTCCGCCTTCTTCGGACTGTGCGGCTTCATGGCCGTGGCATGCGATAAGGGATCAGATGACGCCGCACAGTCTGAAGCGGGTGTAAGGACCCGAGTGTGAGAGGCGAACATATGTGCTGCGCCAGGCCCTGAATCCCAGGCCCGCAGTGTTTTAACAATGTTAAGACACTGCGGGGCTGGGATTCATGGGCATCGCGAACCGCACCGGCCGACATTACATGATGCCAGAAGATGGGCAGCGCTAACGGCGCTAGGCCAGGGGATAACACGACAGCGCAGACTCCTGTACAGCAAATAACAACGCTCGGGAGGCTGCACCCAGCACCAAGGTGGGATTCTTGACACCTGTGCTGCGTCTCATTACAAGGGGAACTCTCGCCTCCATTACACAGTTTGACTGTATAAAGGGCTAAATGTTATACGTGTTCCATTCAGCGTGTGCAAGGAGAAAAATTACAAGAGCAACCTTTGACTTGCGCAGCACTGCTGCTGCATAAGCTGTGGCTCTTCTACTTTGTAACCCCTGAGGGGGGGTTAAAGGTGACTTTTGAAATCGGTTCAATTAGGCTTCGGCCTACACTCTGCTCCACCTGCAGAGCCCGGGCTCCAACAACGCTAGTTGCTGTCCGGAAGTGCTGGCTGCACAGAGCCAAACACCTCGCCAATGTGTCAGTGGGGTCCAGCACCGCCAGCTGTTCCCCTGCTGTGCAGCCGGCAACGTGTCCTGCAAAAGCCACGCAGACACAACACACCCAAAGCTGCCGCCTGTGCAGGCTTCGGCCTACACTCTGCTCCCTCTCCTCCTCCTGCTGACCCCGGGCTCCAACACCGCCAATTGGGGCCCGGTACTGCTAGCTGCACAGAGAAAAACACCAGCCAATGTGTCAGTGGGGTTCAGCACCGCCAGCTGTTCCCCTGCTGTGCAGCCGGCATCGTGTCCTGCAAAAGCCACGCAGACACAAGAACTGAAATTGAAGGGAACCTGTCCCCCCTCCCCCAGGCGTTTTTACGTTATCCAGCCACCTTGTACAGCGGTAATGCTGCATGTGTGCAAGGTGGCTCAGAAACGTATTCTCCTCGCACATGTGGAACTGAAAACATGTCTAAAATGTGTCCTCTGTGTGACCATTTAACCGTCCCGGTGGTGTGACTTTCCTTTGTAATGACACGCTGCAACCCCCTTGGTAGCGCTGCCCGTCTTCTGGCATCATGGTTTGGCTGGCTGCGCCTCTGCGGCCGCCCTGACCCACACAACGCCCCTCGGTGTCTTATTTATTGGGACTGCGAGGGTGTGATTGATGGGCAGGATCAGTGCATCAGTTCGCCTGTCCCTCCTCTCCTTCCGCCTTCTTCGGACTGTGCGGCTTCATGGCCGTGGCATGCGATAAGGGATCAGATGACGCCGCACAGTCTGAAGCGGGTGTAAGGACCCGAGTGTGAGAGGCGAACATATGTGCTGCGCCAGGCCCTGAATCCCAGGCCCGCAGTGTTTTAACAATGTTAAGACACTGCGGGGCTGGGATTCATGGGCATCGCGAACCGCACCGGCCGACATTACATGATGCCAGAAGATGGGCAGCGCTAACGGCGCTAGGCCAGGGGATAACACGACAGCGCAGACTCCTGTACAGCAAATAACAACGCTCGGGAGGCTGCACCCAGCACCAAGGTGGGATTCTTGACACCTGTGCTGCGTCTCATTACAAGGGGAACTCTCGCCTCCATTACACAGTTTGACTGTATAAAGGGCTAAATGTTATACGTGTTCCATTCAGCGTGTGCAAGGAGAAAAATTACAAGAGCAACCTTTGACTTGCGCAGCACTGCTGCTGCATAAGCTGTGGCTCTTCTACTTTGTAACCCCTGAGGGGGGGTTAAAGGTGACTTTTGAAATCGGTTCAATTAGGCTTCGGCCTACACTCTGCTCCACCTGCAGAGCCCGGGCTCCAACAACGCTAGTTGCTGTCCGGAAGTGCTGGCTGCACAGAGCCAAACACCTCGCCAATGTGTCAGTGGGGTCCAGCACCGCCAGCTGTTCCCCTGCTGTGCAGCCGGCAACGTGTCCTGCAAAAGCCACGCAGACACAACACACCCAAAGCTGCCGCCTGTGCAGGCTTCGGCCTACACTCCCCTCCCCCTGCTCCTCCTCCTCCTGCTCCTCCTCCTGCTGTCCCTGGGCTCTAACACACCGCCAGTTGGGGCCCAGATGTGCTAGCTGCACAGAGAAAAACACCAGCCAATGTGTCAGTGGGGTCCAGCACCGCCAGCTGTTCCCCTGCTGTGCAGCCGGCAACGTGTCCTGCAAAAGCCACGCGGACACAAGAACTGAAATTGAAGGGAACCTGTCCCCCCTCCCCCAGGCGTTTTTACGTTATCCAGCCACCTTGTACAGCGGTAATGCTGCATGTGTGCAAGGTGGCTCAGAAACGTATTCTCCTCGCACATGTGGAACTGAAAACACGTCTGAAATGTGTCCTCTGTGTGACCATTTAACCGTCCCGGTGGTGTGACTTTCCTTTGTAATGACACGCTGCAACCCCCTTGGTAGCGCTGCCCGTCTTCTGGCATCATGGTTTGGCTGGCTGCGCCTCTGCGGCCGCCCTGACCCACACAACGCCCCTCGGTGTCTTATTTATTGGGACTGCGAGGGTGTGATTGATGGGCAGGATCAGTGCATCAGTTCGCCTGTCCCTCCTCTCCTTCCGCCTTCTTCGGACTGTGCGGCTTCATGGCCGTGGCATGCGATAAGGGATCAGATGACGCCGCACAGTCTGAAGCGGGTGTAAGGACCCGAGTGTGAGAGGCGAACATATGTGCTGCGCCAGGCCCTGAATCCCAGGCCCGCAGTGTTTTAACAATGTTAAGACACTGCGGGGCTGGGATTCATGGGCATCGCGAACCGCACCGGCCGACATTACATGATGCCAGAAGATGGGCAGCGCTAACGGCGCTAGGCCAGGGGATAACACGACAGCGCAGACTCCTGTACAGCAAATAACAACGCTCGGGAGGCTGCACCCAGCACCAAGGTGGGATTCTTGACACCTGTGCTGCGTCTCATTACAAGGGGAACTCTCGCCTCCATTACACAGTTTGACTGTATAAAGGGCTAAATGTTATACGTGTTCCATTCAGCGTGTGCAAGGAGAAAAATTACAAGAGCAACCTTTGACTTGCGCAGCACTGCTGCTGCATAAGCTGTGGCTCTTCTACTTTGTAACCCCTGAGGGGGGGTTAAAGGTGACTTTTGAAATCGGTTCAATTAGGCTTCGGCCTACACTCTGCTCCACCTGCAGAGCCCGGGCTCCAACAACGCTAGTTGCTGTCCGGAAGTGCTGGCTGCACAGAGCCAAACACCTCGCCAATGTGTCAGTGGGGTCCAGCACCGCCAGCTGTTCCCCTGCTGTGCAGCCGGCAACGTGTCCTGCAAAAGCCACGCAGACACAACACACCCAAAGCTGCCGCCTGTGCAGGCTTCGGCCTACACTCCCCTCCCCCTGCTCCTCCTCCTGCTGTCCCTGGGCTCTAACACACCGCCAGTTGGGGCCCTAGGAAGACAAGCTTGAATAGGTCCCCATCCGGGTTCCAGTACCGTCAGCTGGTTCTCGGCAGTGTCTTTTGCTCTTGTACCTTCTGCTCCCCATCCTGGTTCCAGTACCGTCAGCTGGTTCCGGGCAGAGCCTTTGGCTTAGGTGCCTCTCTCTGGGTATCCGAGTTCCACCAACGTCAGGTGGTCCTTGGTAGTGCTTTCAGGCACGGGTACCTCCTGCTTAGTAACCGGGTTCCAGTAACGTCAGCTGGTCCTCGGTAGTTCCATTGGCTCTTGGACCTTCGGCTACCCATCCGGGTTCCAGTACCGTCAGCTGGTTCTCGGCAGTGTCTTTTGCTCTTGTACCTTCTGCTCCCCATCCTGGTTCCAGTACCGTCAGCTGGTTCCGGGCAGAGCCTTTGGCTTAGGTGCCTCCCTCTGGGTATCCGAGTTCCACCAACGTCAGGTGGTCCTTGGTAGTGCTTTCAGGCACGGGTACCTCCTGCTTAGTAACCGGGTTCCAGTAACGTCAGCTGGTCCTCGGTAGTTCCATTGGCTCTTGGACCTTCGGGTAGCCATCCGAGTTCCAGTTCCATCAGCTGTTTCTCGGCATTTTCTCAGCCTTCTTGTACCTTCTGCTACATTTCCAAGTTCAAGACCCGAAAGACGATGACCCGGAAGACCACCCCTAAGATGATGACGACACCAGAGACGACAACCACCGAGATGACGAAGACCCTGGAGACGATGACCCTGAAGACGACCCCGATGACGACGACCCCGATGACGACGACCCCGATGACGACGACCCTGGAGATGACGACCCTGGAGATGACGACGACAACCTGGAAGACCGAGAAGCAGAAGAACAAGAGGCTGCAGAACAAAGAGCAGAAGAACATTAAGCATAAGACTAAATATCAGAGCAAAAGATATTATCTAAATTATAAGCAGAAGAAGACTAAGCAGTGTATGGGGGTGAGTCCGTTCCTCCTCGTGGTGCCCCTGGATAAAGCCTGATGCTGCAGGCCAAACTGAACGCGGACAAATGTAACTGTTTTGTGACAGGCAGAACGGAACGTGTAATCTTCAAACTTTTATAGATAACAACTACGGGAATGCCTGTCACAAATAAGAATATGATGAAGAAGTTGAATATAAAAAAGATAATAGTTAAATAAAAAGAATATGAACAATGTAAAAAAAAATATATATATATACGTAGAAAAGAAGAAGATGAATAAGGTGAAGAAGTTGATGTCACAGAAGCTGATGATGAGGATAATGAAGAAGAAAGTGTGGGAGAAGTAAAAAATAGGGTGAAGGGCGTGGAAGTAGTGAAACATCAATATCTGACAAAATAAATAAAAAATTAACATAGTCAAATTCTTTCTAACGCCGAACGTCATAAAAAAATTAAAAATACTGCTATTCTATTTGATTGGGATAAACCCCTGTGCCTTTAATGTCTCCGCCACCTCCCCCAATACATCCTA
>NC_135233.1:516451120-516471120 GCF_051348905.1 Ranitomeya variabilis | reverse complement strand
AGAAGGTACAAGAGCAAAAGACACTGCCGAGAACCAGCTGACGGTGCTGGAACCCGGATGGGTAGCCGAAGGTCCAAGAGCCAATGGAACTACCGAGGACCAGCTGACGTTACTGGAACCCGGTTACTAAGCAGGAGGTACCCGTGCCTGAAAGCACTACCAAGGACCACCTGACGTTGGTGGAACTCGGATACCAAAGGGAGGCACCTAAGCCAAAGGCTCTGCCCGGAACCAGCTGACGGTACTGGAACCAGGATGGGGAGCAGAAGGTACAAGAGCAAGTGTCTGCGTGGCTTTTGCAGGACACGATGCCGGCTGCACAGCAGGGGAACAGCTGGCGGTGCTGGACCCCACTGACACATTGGCGAGGTGTTTTTCTCTGTGCAGCTAGCACATCTGGGCCCCAACTGGCGGTGTGTTAGAGCCCAGGGTCAGCAGGAGGAGGAGCAGGAGGAGGAGGAGCAGGGGGAGGGGAGTGTAGGCCGAAGCCTGCACTGGCGGCAGCTTTGGGTCTGTTGTGTCTGCGTGGCTTTTGCAGGACACGTTGCCGGCTACACAGCAGGGGAACAGCTGGCGGTGCTGGACCCCACTGACACATTGGCGAGGTGTTTGGCTCTGTGCAGCCAGCACTTCCGGACAGCAACTAGCGTTGTTGGAGCCCGGGCTCTGCAGGTGGAGCAGAGTGTAGGCCGAAGCCTAATTGAACCGATTTCAAAAGTCACCTTTAACCCCCCCTCAGGGGTTACAAAGTAGAAGAGCCACAGCTTATGCAGCAGCAGTGCTGCGCAAGTCAAAGGTTGCTCTTGTAATTTTTCTCCTTGCACACGCTGAATGGAACACGTATAACATTCAGCCCTTTATACAGTCAAACTGTGTAATGGAGGCGAGAGTTCCCTTTGTAATGAGACGCAGCACAGGTGTCAAGAATCCCACCTTGGTGCTGGGTGCAGCCTCCCGAGCGTTGTTATTTGCTGTACAGGAGTCTGCGCTGTCGTGTTATCCCCTGGCCTAGCGCCGTTAGCGCTGCCCATCTTCTGGCATCATGTAATGTCGGCCGGTGCGGTTCGCGATGCCCATGAATCCCAGCCCCGCAGTGTCTTAACATTGTTAAAACACTGCGGGGCTGGGATTCAGGGCCTGGCGCAGCACATATGTTGGCCTCTCACACTCGGGTCCTTACACCCGCTTCAGACTGTGCGGCGTCATCTGATCCCTTATCGCATGCCACGGCCATGAAGCCGCACAGTCCGAAGAAGGCGGAAGGAGAGGAGGGACAGGCGAACTGATGCACTGATCCTGCCCATGAATCACACCCTCGCAGTCCCAATAAATAAGACACCGAGGGGCGTTGTGTGGGTCAGGGCGGCCGCAGAGGCGCAGCCAGCCAAACAATGATGCCAGAAGACGGGCAGCGCTACCAAGGGGGTTGCAGCGTGTCATTACAAAGGAAAGTCACACCACCGGGACGGTTAAATGGTCACACAGAGGACACATTTCAGACGTGTTTTCAGTTCCACATGTGCGAGGAGAATACGTTTCTGAGCCACCTTGCACACATGCAGCATTACCGCTGTACAAGGTGGCTGGATAACGTAAAAACGCCTGGGGGAGGGGGGACAGGTTCCCTTCAATTTCAGTTCTTGTGTCTGCGTGGCTTTTGCAGGACACGTTGCCGGCTGCACAGCAGGGGAACAGCTGGCGGTGCTGGACCCCACTGACACATTGGCGAGGTGTTTTTCTCTGTGCAGCTAGCACATCTGGGCCCCAACTGGCGGTGTGTTAGAGCCCAGGGTCAGCAGGAGGAGGAGCAGGAGGAGGAGGAGCAGGGGGAGGGGAGTGTAGGCCGAAGCCTGCACTGGCGGCAGCTTTGGGTCTGTTGTGTCTGCGTGGCTTTTGCAGGACACGTTGCCGGCTACACAGCAGGGGAACAGCTGGCGGTGCTGGACCCCACTGACACATTGGCGAGGTGTTTGGCTCTGTGCAGCCAGCACTTCCGGACAGCAACTAGCGTTGTTGGAGCCCGGGCTCTGCAGGTGGAGCAGAGTGTAGGCCGAAGCCTAATTGAACCGATTTCAAAAGTCACCTTTAACCCCCCCTCAGGGGTTACAAAGTAGAAGAGCCACAGCTTATGCAGCAGCAGTGCTGCGCAAGTCAAAGGTTGCTCTTGTAATTTTTCTCCTTGCACACGCTGAATGGAACACGTATAACATTCAGCCCTTTATACAGTCAAACTGTGTAATGGAGGCGAGAGTTCCCTTTGTAATGAGACGCAGCACAGGTGTCAAGAATCCCACCTTGGTGCTGGGTGCAGCCTCCCGAGCGTTGTTATTTGCTGTACAGGAGTCTGCGCTGTCGTGTTATCCCCTGGCCTAGCGCCGTTAGCGCTGCCCATCTTCTGGCATCATGTAATGTCGGCCGGTGCGGTTCGCGATGCCCATGAATCCCAGCCCCGCAGTGTCTTAACATTGTTAAAACACTGCGGGGCTGGGATTCAGGGCCTGGCGCAGCACATATGTTGGCCTCTCACACTCGGGTCCTTACACCCGCTTCAGACTGTGCGGCGTCATCTGATCCCTTATCGCATGCCACGGCCATGAAGCCGCACAGTCCGAAGAAGGCGGAAGGAGAGGAGGGACAGGCGAACTGATGCACTGATCCTGCCCATGAATCACACCCTCGCAGTCCCAATAAATAAGACACCGAGGGGCGTTGTGTGGGTCAGGGCGGCCGCAGAGGCGCAGCCAGCCAAACAATGATGCCAGAAGACGGGCAGCGCTACCAAGGGGGTTGCAGCGTGTCATTACAAAGGAAAGTCACACCACCGGGACGGTTAAATGGTCACACAGAGGACACATTTCAGACGTGTTTTCAGTTCCACATGTGCGAGGAGAATACGTTTCTGAGCCACCTTGCACACATGCAGCATTACCGCTGTACAAGGTGGCTGGATAACGTAAAAACGCCTGGGGGAGGGGGGACAGGTTCCCTTCAATTTCAGTTCTTGTGTCTGCGTGGCTTTTGCAGGACACGTTGCCGGCTGCACAGCAGGGGAACAGCTGGCGGTGCTGGACCCCACTGACACATTGGCGAGGTGTTTTTCTCTGTGCAGCTAGCACATCTGGGCCCCAACTGGCGGTGTGTTAGAGCCCAGGGTCAGCAGGAGGAGGAGCAGGAGGAGGAGGAGCAGGGGGAGGGGAGTGTAGGCCGAAGCCTGCACTGGCGGCAGCTTTGGGTCTGTTGTGTCTGCGTGGCTTTTGCAGGACACGTTGCCGGCTACACAGCAGGGGAACAGCTGGCGGTGCTGGACCCCACTGACACATTGGCGAGGTGTTTGGCTCTGTGCAGCCAGCACTTCCGGACAGCAACTAGCGTTGTTGGAGCCCGGGCTCTGCAGGTGGAGCAGAGTGTAGGCCGAAGCCTAATTGAACCGATTTCAAAAGTCACCTTTAACCCCCCCTCAGGGGTTACAAAGTAGAAGAGCCACAGCTTATGCAGCAGCAGTGCTGCGCAAGTCAAAGGTTGCTCTTGTAATTTTTCTCCTTGCACACGCTGAATGGAACACGTATAACATTCAGCCCTTTATACAGTCAAACTGTGTAATGGAGGCGAGAGTTCCCTTTGTAATGAGACGCAGCACAGGTGTCAAGAATCCCACCTTGGTGCTGGGTGCAGCCTCCCGAGCATTGTTATTTGCTGTACAGGAGTCTGCGCTGTCGTGTTATCCCCTGGCCTAGCGCCGTTAGCGCTGCCCATCTTCTGGCATCATGTAATGTCGGCCGGTGCGGTTCGCGATGCCCATGAATCCCAGCCCCGCAGTGTCTTAACATTGTTAAAACACTGCGGGGCTGGGATTCAGGGCCTGGCGCAGCACATATGTTGGCCTCTCACACTCGGGTCCTTACACCCGCTTCAGACTGTGCGGCGTCATCTGATCCCTTATCGCATGCCACGGCCATGAAGCCGCACAGTCCGAAGAAGGCGGAAGGAGAGGAGGGACAGGCGAACTGATGCACTGATCCTGCCCATCAATCACACCCTCGCAGTCCCATTAAATAAGACAACGAGGGCTGTTGTGTGGGTCAGGGCGGCCGCAGAGGCGCAGCCAGCCAAACAATGATGCCAGAAGACGGGCAGCGTTACCAAGGAGCTTGTTGCGTGTGTCAATACAAAGTCAAATCACACCTGAGGGACGTTTTAATGGTCACAGAGGACACATTTTAGACGTGTTCACTTCAACATGGGCAAGGAGAATAAGTTTCTGAGCCACCTTGAACACATGCAGCATTACTGCTGTTCAAGGTAGCTGTAAAACATAGAAACACCTGGGGGAGGGGGGACAGGTTCCCTTCAATTTCAGTTCTTGTGTCTGCGTGGCGGTCGCAGGACACGTTGCCGGCTACACAGCAGGGGAACAGCTGGCGGTGCTGAACCCCACTGACACATTGGCTGGTGTTTTTCTCTGTGCAGCTAGCACATCTGGGCAAAAACTGGCGGTGTTAGAGCCCAGGGTCAGCAGGAGGAGCAGGGGGAGCGGAGTGTAGGCCGAAGCCTGCACTCGAGCAAGTTGAAAGGAAACCTTTAACCCCCCCCCCCCAGGCGTTTGTAGCTGAAAGAGCCATTGTGTACAGCACTAATGCTGGAAAAGGTAAACTTAGCTCTTTTAATTATGGTCCTTGTACATGCGGAACCTAACATTTATGAAATGTGTCTCCTCACAGCGTTAAACCGTCCGGTAGGTGGAACTTTCCTTTGTCGTGTGACGCAGCACAGCCATCATTTTTACCCCCTTGGCGCCGTGCGCCGCCTCCTCAGCGTTGTTTGAATCTGTCCCGGAGCCTGCGCTGTTAGGTTAGCCCTTGGCCATGCACACATGTTGCGCTGCCCGTCTTCTGACCTCATTTGGTGTCAGGCTGGCTGCACCTGTGCGGGTGCGCTGGCCGAGATCCCGCCTCGCAGTGTCGTCTAATGTAATCCCACCGCGGGCCTGTGATCCGTGCCCGTGCGCAGTGCATATCCTCTCCTCTCACTCCCCTCCCTACGGCTTTTTCAGACTGTGCGGTGTCACGGCCGTGGCATGCTATTAGGGACCAGCTGACATCGCACAGTCTGAAGAAGCCGTAGGGAGGGGAGTGAGAGGAGAGGATATGCACTGCGCACGGGCACGGATCACAGGCCCGCGGTGGGATTACATTAGACGACACTGCGAGGCGGGATCTCGGCCAGCGCACCTGTCATGATCTCTGCAGGCAGAGATCATAGCAAGCCTATAGAGGGACAAGCTCTCGGAAGATGGAACTATACTGACCATGAACTAAGCCTGCCGCGCAACTAGAAATAGCCAGGTAGCATTTCCTATTTATCGCTAGATGCCCAGCTCTGGCCTAAGACCTAAATAGCTAGCAGAGGGAAATATAAGACCTGGCTCACCTCTAGAGAAATATTCCAAAGAAGACAGTAGCCCCCCACATATAATGACGGTGAGTTCAGATGAAACAACAAACGCAGCAGGAAAATAGTCTTTAGCAAATTTGAGGTCCGCTTACTAGATAGCAGAAGACAGATAGTATACTTTCATGGTCAGCAGAAAAACACTAACAAAACACCATCCAGAGATTACCTTAAACTCTGGCATTAACTCATAACGCCAGAGTAGCAATCCCTGATCAACGAGAGCTTTCCAGACACAGTAACAAAACTTCAGCTGTGAACTGGAACAAATAGGCAAAACAAAACATGGACAAAAGTCCAACTTATCTAGTAGTTGTCTAGAAGCAGGAACAAGCACTGAGAGGCATCAGATAACATTGTTGACCGGCAAGAAACCACCAGAGAAATGAGCTTAAATAGCGACACCCACTACTGATGGAACCAGGTGAAACAGGAAGGAGGATGACAAGTCCAATTCCACAAGCGGCCACCGGGGGAGCCCAGAATCCAAATTCACAACAGTACCCCCCCCTCAAGGAGGGGGCACCGAACCCTCACCAGATCCACCAGGGCGACCAGGATGAGCCCTATGGAAGGCACGAACAAGATCAGAAGCATGAACATCAGATGCATTGACCCAAGAATTATCCTCCTGGCCGTAACCCTTCCAGTTGACCAGATACTGGAGTCTCCGTCTGGAAACACGAGAGTCCAAAATTTTCTCCACAACGTACTCCAACTCACCCTCAACCAACACCGGAGCAGGAGGCTCAACTGAAGGTACAACAGGTACCTCATACCTGCGCAATAACGACCGATGAAAAACGTTATGAATGGAAAAGGACGCAGGGAGGTCCAAACGGAAAGAAACAGGATTAAGAATCTCCAATATTCTATAAGGGCCGATGAACCGAGGTTTAAACTTAGGAGAAGAGACCCTCATAGGGACAAAACGAGAAGACAACCACACCAAATCTCCAACACAAAGCCGAGAACCAACACGACGATGACGGTTGGCAAAACGCTGAGTCTTCTCCTGGGACAACTTCAAATTGTCCATAACCTGCCCCCAGATGTGATGCAATCTCTCCACCACCGCATCCACTCCAGGACAATCCGAGGATTCCACCTGACCGGAGGAAAATCGAGGGTGAAACCCCGAATTACAGAAAAACGGGGACACCAAGGTGGAAGAGCTGGCCCGATTATTGAGGGCGAACTCTGCCAATGGCAAAAAAGCAACCCAATCATCCTGGTCAGCAGAGACAAAACACCTCAGATATGTCTCAAGGGTCTGATTAGTCCGCTCGGTCTGGCCATTAGTCTGAGGGTGAAAAGCAGATGAAAAAGACAAATCTATGCCCATCCTAGCACAGAATGCCCGCCAAAATCTAGACACAAATTGGGTACCTCTGTCAGAAACAATATTCTCAGGAATACCGTGCAATCGGACAACATTCTGAAAAAACAGAGGAACCAACTCAGAAGAAGAAGGCAACTTGGGCAGAGGAACCAAATGGACCATTTTAGAGAAACGGTCACAGACCACCCAGATGACAGACATCTTCTGGGAAACAGGCAGATCTGAAATAAAATCCATCGAGATGTGTGTCCAAGGCCTCTTAGGAATAGGCAAGGGCAACAGCAGTCCGCTAGCCCGAGAACTACAAGACTTGGCCCGAGCACAAACGTCACATGACTGCACAAAGACTCGCACATCTCGTGACAGGGAAGGCCACCAGAAGGATCTTGCCACCAAATCCCTGGTACCAAAAATTCCGGGATGACCTGCCAATGCAGAAGAATGTACCTCAGAGATGACTCTGCTGGTCCAATCATCCGGAACAAACAGTCTATCAGGCGGACAACGATCCGGTCTATCCGCCTGAAACTCTTGCAAGGACCGCCGCAGATCAGGAGAAACGGCCGACAAAATTACTCCCTCCCTAAGGATACCTGTGGGTTCAGAATTACCAGGAGCGTCCGGGTCAAAACTCCTAGAAAGGGCATCTGCCTTAACATTCTTAGAACCCGGTAGGTATGACACCACAAAATTAAAGCGAGAAAAAAATAAAGACCAGCGCGCCTGTCTAGGATTCAGGCGTCTGGCAGTCTCAAGATAAATCAAATTTTTGTGGTCAGTCAATACCACCACCTGATGCCTAGCCCCCTCGAGCCAATGGCGCCACTCCTCAAACGCCCACTTCATGGCCAAAAGCTCCCGATTCCCAACATCATAATTCCGCTCTGCGGGCGAAAATTTGCGAGAAAAGAAGGCACAAGGCCTAATGACGGAGCAGTCGGAACCTTTCTGCGACAACACTGCCCCAGCTCCGATCTCCGAAGCGTCAACCTCAACCTGAAAAGGCAGATTCACATCAGGCTGACGCAACACAGGGGCAGAGGCAAAACGGCGCTTAAGCTCCTGAAAGGCCTCTACAGCATGAGGGGACCAATTAGCAACATCAGCGCCTTGTCTGGTCAAATCAGTCAGTGGTTTAACGACATCCGAAAAACCAGCAATAAATCGGCGGTAAAAGTTGGCAAAGCCCAAAAATCTCTGAAGACCCTTAAGAGAGGAGGGCTGAGTCCAGTCACAAATAGCTTGCACCTTGACGGGATCCATCTCAATGGAAGAGGGAGAAAAAATATACCCCAAAAAGGAAATTTTCTGGACCCCAAAATCGCACTTAGACCCCTTCACACATAAAGAATTAGACCGCAGAACCTGAAAAACTCTCCTGACCTGCTGGACATGAGAGTCCCAGTCATCAGAAAAAATCAGAATATCATCCAGATATATTATCATAAATTTATCCAGAAAATCGCGGAAAATATCATGCATAAAAGACTGGAAAACTGAAGGGGCATTAGAAAGACCAAAAGGCATGACCAAATACTCAAAGTGGCCCTCGGGCGTATTAAATGCGGTCTTCCACTCATCCCCCTGCCTGATCCGCACCAAATTATACGCCCCACGAAGATCAATTTTAGAGAACCACTTAGCACCTTCTATACGAGCAAACAAATCAGTAAGCAATGGCAATGGGTACTGATACTTAACAGTGATCTTATTCAGAAGCCGATAATCAATACATGGTCTCAAAGAGCCGTCTTTTTTTGAGACAAAGAAAAACCCAGCTCCCAAGGGAGAAGAAGATGGACGAATATGTCCCTTTTCCAAAGACTCCTTTATATATTCCCGCATAGCAGCATGTTCCGGCACAGACAGATTAAACAAACGACCCTTTGGATATTTACAACCCGGTATCAAATCTATGGCACAATCGCACTCACGGTGCGGAGGTAACGACCCAAGCTTGGGTTCGTCAAAGACGTCTTGATAATCAGAGAGGAACTCAGGGACTTCAGAGGGAATGGACGACGAAATAGAAACCAAAGGTAAGTCCCCATGAATACCCTTACATCCCCAGCTCAACACAGACATTGCTCTCCAGTCCAAGACTGGGTTGTGAGACTGCAACCATGGCAATCCCAGTACCAAATCGTCATGTAAATTATACAGCACCAGGAAACGAATAATCTCCTGGTGATCCGGATAGATACGCATGGTAACTTGTGTCCAGTATTGTGGTTTATTATTAGCCAATGGGGTGGAGTCAATCCCCTTCAGAGGAATAAGAGTCTCCAAAGGCTCTAAATCAAAACCACAACGATTGGCAAAGGACCAATCCATAAGACTCAGAGCGGCGCCAGAGTCAACATAGGCGTCCGTGGCAATGGGAAGGCCCAATCTTGAGGGTCACCCCTGAGCAAGGAAATCACAATCCTAACCTGCTGAGCAGGGTCTCCAGCTGAACGAGACTTCAGGGACAAATAAAGCTTACAATTATTTCGGAAATTCTGGAAGCTAGCTCTATTCCCTGTGAAGAACTCCGGCAAAGGAATTCTCGGCTCAGATACCGGAGCATGTACCACAAAATCTTGTAAATTTTGTACTTTCGTAATGAGATTATTCAAACCCGCAGTTACACTCTGGAGATCCATTATTGTCAGGTGCACACAGAGCCATACAGAGATTAGGAGGAGAGAGAGAAAAAAGACTGCAGCAAGGCAGACTGGAGGAAAAAAAAAAAAAAAAAAAAATTCCAGCAGACTTCTTATAACTCTCCTTTCTCAACCTGGGTCTTTAACACTTTATTGGCCGGTCAAACTGTCATGATCTCTGCAGGCAGAGATCATAGCAAGCCTATAGAGGGACAAGCTCTCGGAAGATGGAACTATACTGACCATGAACTAAGCCTGCCGCGCAACTAGAAATAGCCAGGTAGCATTTCCTATTTATCGCTAGATGCCCAGCTCTGGCCTAAGACCTAAATAGCTAGCAGAGGGAAATATAAGACCTGGCTCACCTCTAGAGAAATATTCCAAAGAAGACAGTAGCCCCCCACATATAATGACGGTGAGTTCAGATGAAACAACAAACGCAGCAGGAAAATAGTCTTTAGCAAATTTGAGGTCCGCTTACTAGATAGCAGAAGACAGATAGTATACTTTCATGGTCAGCAGAAAAACACTAACAAAACACCATCCAGAGATTACCTTAAACTCTGGCATTAACTCATAACGCCAGAGTAGCAATCCCTGATCAACGAGAGCTTTCCAGACACAGTAACAAAACTTCAGCTGTGAACTGGAACAAATAGGCAAAACAAAACATGGACAAAAGTCCAACTTATCTAGTAGTTGTCTAGAAGCAGGAACAAGCACTGAGAGGCATCAGATAACATTGTTGACCGGCAAGAAACCACCAGAGAAATGAGCTTAAATAGCGACACCCACTACTGATGGAACCAGGTGAAACAGGAAGGAGGATGACAAGTCCAATTCCACAAGCGGCCACCGGGGGAGCCCAGAATCCAAATTCACAACACGCACCCGCACAGGCGCAGCCAGCCTGACACCAAATGAGGTCAGAAGACGGGCAGCGCAACATGTGTGCATGGCCAAGGGCTAACCTAACAGCGCAGGCTCCGGGACAGATTCAAACAACGCTGAGGAGGGGGCGCACGGCGCCAAGGGGGTAAAAATGATGGCTGTGCTGCGTCACACGACAAAGGAAAGTTCCACCTACCGGACGGTTTAACGCTGTGTGGGGACACATTTCATAAGTGTTTGGTTCAGCATGTGCAAGGAGCATCACGAAAAGAGGCACTTTTTCCCTTTGCATCATTACTGCTGCACAAGGTGGCTCCTTCAGTAACAAACGCCTGGGGGGGGGGGGTCAGGTTCCCTTACATTTAACTTGTTGTGCCTGCGTGGCGGTCGCAGTACACGTTGCCGTATACACAGCAGGGGAACAGCTGGCGGTGCTGAACCCCACTAACACATTGGCGAGGTGTTTGGCTCTGTGCGTACAGCACTTCTGGACGGCAACTAGCGGTGTTGGAGCCCAGGGACAGGTGGAGGAGGAGGAGGTTGGAGGAGGTTGGAGGAGGTAGGAGGGATTGCCACACACACAGCAGGGGAACAGCTGACGTTACTGAACCCCAATAACAGAGGAGGGACTGTTGACTGTGCGTACAGCACTTCTGGACGGCAACTGGCGGTGTTGGAGCCCAGGGACAGGTGGAGGAGGAGGAGGTTGGAGGAGGTTGGAGGAGGTAGGAGGGATTGCCACACACACAGCAGGGGAACAGCTGACGTTACTGAACCCCAATAACAGAGGAGGGACTGTTGACTGTGCGTACAGCACTTCTGGACGGCAACTGGCGGTGTTGGAGCCCAGGGACAGGTGGAGGAGGAGGAGGTTGGAGGAGGTAGGAGGGATTGCCACACACACAGCAGGGGAACAGCTGACGTTACTGAACCCCAATAACAGAGGAGGGACTGTTGACTGTGCGTACAGCACTTCTGGACGGCAACTGGCGGTGTTGGAGCCCAGGGACAGGTGGAGGAGGAGGAGGTTGGAGGAGGTTGGAGGAGGTAGGAGGGATTGCCACACACACAGCAGGGGAACAGCTGACGTTACTGAACCCCAATAACAGAGGAGGGACTGTTGACTGTGCGTACAGCACTTCTGGACGGCAACTGGCGGTGTTGGAGCCCAGGGACAGGTGGAGGAGGAGGAGGTTGGAGGAGGTAGGAGGGATTGCCACACACACAGCAGGGGAACAGCTGACGTTACTGAACCCCAATAACAGAGGAGGGACTGTTGACTGTGCGTACAGCACTTCTGGACGGCAACTGGCGGTGTTGGAGCCCAGGGACAGGTGGAGGAGGAGGAGGTTGGAGGAGGTAGGAGGGATTGCCACACACACAGCAGGGGAACAGCTGACGTTACTGAACCCCAATAACAGAGGAGGGACTGTTGACTGTGCGTACAGCACTTCTGGACGGCAACTGGCGGTGTTGGAGCCCAGGGACAGGTGGAGGAGGAGGAGGTTGGAGGAGGTAGGAGGGATTGCCACACACACAGCAGGGGAACAGCTGACGTTACTGAACCCCAATAACAGAGGAGGGACTGTTGACTGTGCGTACAGCACTTCTGGACGGCAACTGGCGGTGTTGGAGCCCAGGGACAGGTGGAGGAGGAGGAGGTTGGAGGAGGTAGGAGGGATTGCCACACACACAGCAGGGGAACAGCTGACGTTACTGAACCCCAATAACAGAGGAGGGACTGTTGACTGTGCGTACAGCACTTCTGGACGGCAACTGGCGGTGTTGGAGCCCAGGGACAGGTGGAGGAGGAGGAGGTTGGAGGAGGTTGGAGGAGGTAGGAGGGATTGCCACACACACAGCAGGGGAACAGCTGACGTTACTGAACCCCAATAACAGAGGAGGGACTGTTGACTGTGCGTACAGCACTTCTGGACGGCAACTGGCGGTGTTGGACCCCAGGGACAGGTGGAGGAGGAGGAGGTTGGAGGAGGTTGGAGGAGGTAGGAGGGATTGCCACACACACAGCAGGGGAACAGCTGACGTTACTGAACCCCAATAACAGAGGAGGGACTGTTGACTGTGCGTACAGCACTTCTGGACGGCAACTGGCGGTGTTGGAGCCCAGGGACAGGTGGAGGAGGAGGAGGTTGGAGGAGGTAGGAGGGATTGCCACACACACAGCAGGGGAACAGCTGACGTTACTGAACCCCAATAACAGAGGAGGGACTGTTGACTGTGCGTACAGCACTTCTGGACGGCAACTGGCGGTGTTGGAGCCCAGGGACAGGTGGAGGAGGAGGAGGTTGGAGGAGGTAGGAGGGATTGCCACACACACAGCAGGGGAACAGCTGACGTTACTGAACCCCAATAACAGAGGAGGGACTGTTGACTGTGCGTACAGCACTTCTGGACGGCAACTGGCGGTGTTGGAGCCCAGGGACAGGTGGAGGAGGAGGAGGTTGGAGGAGGTAGGAGGGATTGCCACACACACAGCAGGGGAACAGCTGACGTTACTGAACCCCAATAACAGAGGAGGGACTGTTGACTGTGCGTACAGCACTTCTGGACGGCAACTGGCGTTGTTGGAGCCCAGGGACAGGTGGAGGAGGAGGAGGTTGGAGGAGGTAGGAGGGATTGCCACACACACAGCAGGGGAACAGCTGACGTTACTGAACCCCAATAACAGAGGAGGGACTGTTGACTGTGCGTACAGCACTTCTGGACGGCAACTGGCGTTGTTGGAGCCCAGGGACAGGTGGAGGAGGAGGAGGTTGGAGGAGGTAGGAGGGATTGCCACACACACAGCAGGGGAACAGCTGACGTTACTGAACCCCAATAACAGAGGAGCGACTGTTGACTGTGCGTACAGCACTTCTGGACGGCAACTGGCGGTGTTGGAGCCCAGGGACAGGTGGAAAAGCAGAGGAACACAATGTAGGCCGAAGCCTGAGAAAGTCGAAAGGGAACCTTTAACCCCCCCCCCCAAGGCGTTTGTAGCTGAAAGAGCCAGCTTGTGCAGCACAAAAGATGCAAAAGGAAAAGGTGGCTCTTTTCATCATGCTCCTTGCAAACACAGAACTAAACACTTTTAAAATGTGTCCCCTGAAGCCGTGAAACCGTCCCGGAGGTGGGACTTTCCTTTGTAATATGACGCAGCACAGCCATCATTACTACCCCCCCGCCGCCGTGCCCCGGCTCCTCAGCGTTGTTTGATTCCGTCCCGGAGCCTGCGCTGTTATGTTATCCCGTGGCCAGGCACACTTAGCGCTGCCCATCTTCTGACATCATTTGATGTCAGGCTGGCTGCGCCTGTGCGGCCGCGCTGGCCGAGAGCCCGCCTCGCAGTGTCTTCTGATGTAATCCCACTGGGGGCCTGGGATCCATGGCCATGCGCAGTGCATATCCTCGCCTCTCACTCCCCTCCCTACGGCTTCTTTTTCAGACTGTGCGGTGTCACGGCCGTGGCATGCTATTAGGGACCAGCTGACACCGAACAGTCTGAAGAAGCCATAGGGAGATGAGTGAGAGGTGGAGGTTCAGATATGCACTGCGCATGTCCATAGATCCCAGGCCCCCAGTGGGATTAAATCAGAAGACACTGCGAGGCGGGCTCTCGGCCAGCGTGGCCGCACAGGCGCAGCCAGCCTGACACCAAATGATGCCAGAAGACGGGCAGCGCTAAGTGTGCCTGGCCACGGGATAACATAACAGCGCAGGCTACGGGACGGAATCAAACAACGCTGAGGAGCCGGGGCGTGTCGGCGGGGGGGTAGTAATGATGGCTGTGCTGCGTCATATTACGAAGGAAAGTCCCACCTCCGGGACGGTTTTACGGTATCAGTGGACACAATTTTATAAGTGTTAAGTTTTGCGTGTGCAAGGAGCAAAACCAAAATAGCTACCTTTTTCCTTGTGCAGCATTACTGCTGCACAAGGTGGCTCTTTCAGTAACAAACGCCTTGGGGGGGGGGGGGACAGATTCCCTTACATTTCAGTTGTTGTGTCAGCGTGGCGGTCGCATGACACATTGCCGGCTACACAGCTGGGGATCAGCTGACGTTACTGAAACCCAATAACACTGGGTCGTATGTTTTGACTGTGCAGACGGCACATCTGAGCCTCAACTGGCGGTGTTGGAGCCCAGGAATTTAAGTTCAGGTGGTAGAAAGATGAACACAACAGGAGACCTGGATAACGTATACAGTGACCTAATTATTTAATCAGGAGGAGGAGTGGCAAATTCCTGCGAGATCCAGGCCTTGTTCATTTTCAGGAAAGTAAGCCGGTCAACGTTATCGGAGGATAGTCGCATGCGACGGTCAGTTAGTACACCACCTGCAGCACTAAAGACACGTTCCGATAATACACTGGCCGCAGGGCAAGACAGCACCTCCAATGCATACTGGCTTAGCTCTGGCCATGTATCCAGCTTTGAGACCCAAAACTTGAAAGGGGAAGAGCCGTCTGGGAGTACAGCAAGAGGGCAAGACATGTAGTCTGTCACCATCTGACGGAACCGTTGCCTCCTGCTGACTGGAGCCGTCTGTGATGGTGTAGACTTTTGTGGCGGGCACAGAAAACTGTGCCACAGTTGGGCCATACTGGTCTTGCCTTGGGCAGAGGCACTGCTTCTGCTCCCTCTTTGTGCAGAGCCTCCACCACTGCCTGGACGCACTGAGCTGCTTTGGAATGCACTAGCAGCACTTCTCTCAGTTGGAATGGAGAAGATGATGGAACTGACCAGTGTGTCTTGGTACTCCCGCATTTTTCGCTCCCGGTTCAACGGTGTGATGAGGCTTTCTACGTTGTCCCGGTAGCGAGGATCGAGGAGGGTGAACACCCAATAATCAGACATGTTGAGAATGTGGGCGATGCGGCGGTCGTTTCTCAGGCACTGCAGCATGTAATCCACCATGTGCTGCAGACTGCCAACTGCCCAAGAAACGCTGTCCCCAGCTGGAGGCGTGATCTCTGCCCGCTCGTCATCACCCCACCCTCGCTGTACAGACTGAGTACTGGACAATTCGGGAACTCCCTCCTCTGGACGGATGTCTTCCTCCTCTATTGACTCCTCCTCATCCTCCTCACAAACTGTCCCCTGCCTACGCGTTTGTGAGGAACCACGTGGCGCTGACTGTCCAGAAGATGATGGAAGTGGTGAATCCTCATCCTCCACCTCTTCCACAACATCATCCCTTAGCGCTTGCAGTGATTTTTCAAGCAGGCAGATAAGGGGGACAGTCATGCTGACTAGTGCATCATCTGCACTCGCCATCCGCGTGGAATAATCAAAGGGACGCAAAACCTGGCAGACATCCTTCATAGTGGCCCACTCTGTGGTTGTGAAGTCTGTACGGCGCTGACTGCGACTTTTTTGCGCCTGATACAGCTGGTACTCCATTACAGCTTGCTGCTGCTCACACAACCGCTCCAACATATGTAACGTGGAATTCCACCTGGTAGGTAGGTCACATATGATGCGATGTTCCGGCAGGCGGTGTCGGCGCTGCAGAGCCGCAATGCGCGCTTTTGCCGTGCTGGAACGCCGCAAGTGAGCACACTCTAGGCGGACCTTGTGCAGCAGTGCATCAAGATCCGGATAGTCCCTCAAAAAACTCTGCACGACCAAATTGAGCACATGTGCCAGACATGGGATGTGAGTGAGGTTGCCGAGGCCCAGGGCTGCCACCAGATTTCGGCCATTATCACACACTACCATGCCTGGCTGGAGATTCGCTGGCTCAAACCACACATCGCTCTCCTGCTTGATGGCATTCCAGAGCTCCTGCGCTGTGTGGCTACGATTCCCCAAAAAAATTAATTTCAAGACGGCCTGTTGACGTTTGGCCACGGCTGTGCTCATGTCGGTCGTAACAGGTACACGTTCATCACGGGTCCATGTGGAGGTGGACTGTGACGGCTCCTGCAGCGATGATTCTGAGGAACTGGTGTAAGAGGAGGAGTCAATGCGTACAGAATGGATTCCTGCAATCCTTGGAGTGGGCAGGACACGTCCTGCGCCACTCGCACGGTCTGTACCCGGCTCAACTACATTAACCCAATGGGCAGTGAGGGAAAGGTATCGCCCCTGTCCATGTTGACTGGTCCACGCATCGGTGGTGAGGTGGACCTTGCTACTGACGGCGTTCAGTAGCGCGTGTTTTATGTGTCCCTCAACATGCTTGTGCAGGGCAGGGACGGCTTGCCTGCTGAAGTAAAAGCGGCTGGGCACACTGTACTGTGGGACTGCCAATGACATCAAGTCACGGAAGCTGTCAGTCTCCACCAGCCTGAATGACAGCATTTCCAGTGACAGAAGTTTGGCAATGCCTGCAGTCAGAGCCTGTGCTCGTGGGTGGTTTGACGAGAAAGGCCGCCTTTTCTCCCATGCCTGTACTACCGATGGCTGTAGACTGGGCTGGGAGTGTGTGGTTGACTGGGAAAGTGGTGCTGCGGGTGGAATGACAGCGGGTCTCTGGACAACAGGGCCAGAGGTTCTTCCACGGCGATCCTGGGAGGAAGCCGAACCAGCTGCGTGTGAGCTAGAGGAAGAGGCAACACGAGCTGAAGAGGTGGTAGCTGCCGCTGTTGGTTGGCCTAGCTCTTCAGTGTGTTTGTCTAACTCCGCCGGGTGCCTGTTGCGCACATGTTTCCACATGTTGGAGGTATTGAGGTTGGCGACTTTTTGACCTCTTTTGATTTTTTGATGACACACCTTGCATCTGACATAGCAAATGTCATCTGCAACTGTGTCAAAAAAGGACCAGGCACTGCAAGTCTTGGGAGCCCCCCTTTTGACTTTTGGAAGAGACATGCTCCTTACGGGTGCCAAAGCGGAGGCTGCAGGATCCGCAGTCTTCCCCCTCCCTCTCCCTCTTTGGGCCGTACGGGGAATCTCTTCCTCAGAGCTGCTCCCACCACCTTCCTGTCCCTGACGCCAAGATGGGTCAAGGACCTCATCATCTACACTACCCTCTGCCCCCAACTGCTCCTCCTGGGTAGTCTCAGCAGCAGAGCACGCACCAGTAAGTGGCACCTGAGTGTCATCATCAGCTGATGCGGCCTGCGAGGTGGTGACCGGAGCCACTGGCCCACCCGCCTCTTCAGAGGAAGACAGAAAAAGCGGTTGGGCATCACTGCACCCTGCCTCTTCTTCCATTTCTCCAATGCTGCTTGGCTGGCCCCCTGTTTCCAAGCCAAGAGATGATTCAGAGAACAGAAGTAGAGACTGCTCCTGTCCTGGGATCTCTGTCTGCCTGGGCAATTTTGCAGGTGGTGAAGAGACAGATGGCTGCTCTCCAGTGCTCTGTGTCTGAGAGGATGTGGCACTAATGGAAGTTGATGCATTAGCTGCCATCCATCCCACAACGGCTTCAATTTGGTCTTCACGCAGCAGCGGTGTACGGCGCTCGGCGACAAAGCTGCGCATGAACGACTGTTCCCTTGTGAAAGTGGGTGCTGATGACTCACCGGTGCCCGCAGCAGGCACAGAATCCCCACGTCCCCTCCCTGCTCCGCGCCCACGCCCACGCCCACGTGCCTTACTCACTGCCTTCTTCATCTTGGTTGACTGATAAAGATAAGCAGAAAAGTACTAACGGCTTTGTGTGCTTATTCCTGAGCAACTCCTCCTAACAGGTATAAGAAACACTAATTTTCTAAAGTGTGGACTAGACTTTAATATGAGCTAATGTGGCCTACACAAATGTAAAGTGGTGTAACTGGTGTGTTTGGTGAACTTTATTATTTATTTATTTTTTTGGGGGCTGAACTGACAACGGATAGAGCTGCAATCACACGGAGACCGTGCAGACAGCCGTAAACGGCGCTGCAAGGCCCAAAAACCCTCCTCTACTTTATCCTATGTAGTGTTTTTCCACAAATTAGCTGGAGACGGGTGGAAAGACACTAATAGGATTTTTTAAAATAAATTAGCAGCAGACTACACTACTTTGAAAAAAAAGAAAATTGATTTGGCGGTATGACGCAGTGAAAAACCCTGAGCTGCAGACAACCAGGCTACGGCTGCTCACAGACTACAGGGCGAGCTGCAGTCACACGGAGACCGTGCAGACAGCCGTAAACGGCGCTGCAAGGCCCAAAAACCCTCCTCTACTTTATCCTATGTAGTGTTTTTCCACAAATTAGCTGGAGACGGGTGGAAAGACACTAATAGGATTTTTTAAAATAAATTAGCAGCAGACTACACTACTTTGAAAAAAAAGAAAATTGATTTGGCGGTATGACGCAGTGAAAAACCCTGAGCTGCAGACAACCAGGCTACGGCTGCTCACAGACTACAGGGCGAGCTGCAGTCACACGGAGACCGTGCAGACAGCCGTAAACGGCGCTGCAAGGCCCAAAAACCCTCCTCTACTTTATCCTATGTAGTGTTTTTCCACAAATTAGCTGGAGACGGGTGGAAAGACACTAATAGGATTTTTTAAAATAAATTAGCAGCAGACTACACTACTTTGAAAAAAAAGAAAATTGATTTGGCGGTATGACGCAGTGAAAAACCCTGAGCTGGAGACAACCAGGCTATAGCTGCTCACAGATTACAGGGCGAGCTGCAGTCACACGGAGACCGTGCAGACAGCCGTAAACGGCGCTGCAAGGCCCAAAAACCCTCCTCTACTTTATCCTATGTAGTGTTTTTCCACAAATTAGCTGGAGACGGGTGGAAAGACACTAATAGGATTTTTTTGAATAAATTAGCAGCAGACTACACTACTTGAAAAAAAAAAAAAAAAGAACAGTATGAGGCAATGAACCACCCTCCCTGAACTGAATACAACCAGCTATGGATGGCCTATGTGGCTGCACTCAGACTAGAGAGTGGGCTGCACTCACACACACACACACAGAGAGACCTTGCAGATCGCTGTGAAAACAGCGCTACAAGGCAAAAGGAAGGTGAATAGTAGGTGAACACAGCGGTTGCTAAATTAGCCTTTGGAAAGCACAAAGAAGCAAATCGCTATCTCTAAACTGTCCCTCAGTCAGCAAACAGCGTCCTGTCACTAACTGAATTCACAGCAGAGTGATCGCAAAATGGCGCCAGCGACTTTTAAACTGCATCATGACATCATTTCAGCAGCCAATCACAGCCTTGCCAGTAGTTTCATGCCCTCCATGCTAAACAGGATGTGCCCACACTTGGAATCTTTCTCATTGGCTGAATTTCTGAATTTTGAATCATTGAACTTCCGATTCCGGTATCCGATACGCGGCAAGTATCGGAATCCCGGTATCGGAATTCCGATACCGCTAGTATCGGCCGATACCCGATACTTGCGGTATCGGAATGCTCAACACTAATTATCAGGCTTTTGGGCGTCTTTTAACCACATCAAGTTTCAAAAAATGCCAAGCGGTTAACTAAAATAAGCATATCATTCTTCAGGTGTTTTTCATTTAGAAGAGCTCCATACTTATAATACAATTCAATGGCAAGGTTAGGAAAACTCCTTCAATGTTCCTGAGAGACTTTTGGTGCATTTTGTGAGCTACAAAGAAAAGCCACAAAAACAGACTCAAAAGATGCCCAAAATAATTTTAGAGAAACACCACCAAAAATGCTTACAAACCGCTGTAGGAAATTCTGAAAAACACAAGAAAAGATGATTCAGGAAGAAAACGCCAACATTTCCTGAAGCCATTTCAACTTC
>NC_135233.1:516431120-516443620 GCF_051348905.1 Ranitomeya variabilis | reverse complement strand
AGATCGCTGGATTCAAAGTCCAGAGTGCTAACCATTACACCATAGAACCAAACGCACAAAAAATAACTGGCTGCAGCTTTTTTGTGCTAAAAAGCACAAATGAACTCATGAATCATGGTGAAAAAAGGCTCTAAAGCTGTAGTGCAAATCTACAATTAATACACAATGGTAAATTAATATCTCCTAAACTTTATTTCCACAAGTGTGCCAAGAGTTCCATGATATCTCAACAATGACAGTTTTAAATGTTGATGGAAAGTGGCTAGTAAATAGAGTGTTGGATCTGTTACTTGGAAAAAGGGTAAGAAAAAAATAACTGCAAAACTTATACTGTTAGAAAGCTGTTCATCCAGAAGTGGCTAAAAAATTTTCATTGTGTGGTAAAAAGTTTTATCCAAGAGATAATTCAAGGTTGCTGTGAATAAAAGTGCATGTCCCAGTACATCTGCCACAGCAGTGGTCTGTAACTGCTAGACAACAGAGGGAGATGCATCACGTACCTGGTGGCACTCATGGCGCTTCTTTTAATTAGTTGCATGACGCACGTGGGATGTAGCGTCAGATCGGCTTATATAAAATGCATCCAAAAATCAAGTCAGTCTGGTTCTAGAAACCCTGCCCAAAGTTCGCATATCACCTTCATGTGGCATAAGACAGGACACACGCAAATTTATCTTCTCAGGTAATCAGTCAAAAAACTATACAAACATATTCGTAGTCAACAGGATTTGAACCTGCGCGGAGAAACCCCAATGGATTTCTAGCCCATCGCCTCAACCACTCGGCCACGACTACTCAGACGTTGACCTTTGATGAGAATCAAATACCTTTTCTTATAGCACCATGATCAAGATCAGTGATTATCCCTCTGGAAAACATCTCAGAAAATAGAAACAAATTTCCAGTTCCCAGTAAAATGTAAAAATCTGATTTAAAGTCATCATCAATGGGAATCATGCACAGTTTAAGACTTTTACCTCTTTATAAGGCGGATTTGGAGTGGGTCCATTCCAAAAACATCCTGAAAATTACTCTGAAAATGCTGAAAACACTGAACAAATTAACCCATTCATGACCTTGCCGTTTTTTGCAATTCTGACCAGTGTCCCTTTATGAGGTAATAACTCAGGAACGCTTCAACGGATCCTAGCGATTCTGAGATTGTTTTTTCGTGACATATTGGGTTTCATGTTAGTGGTAAATTTAGGTCGATCATTTTTGAGTTTATTTGTGAAAAAAATGGAAATTTGGCAAAAATTTTGAAAATTTCGCAATTTTCACATTTTTAATTTTTATTATGTTAAACCAGAGAGTTATGTGACACAAAGTAGTTAATAAATAACATTTCCCACATGTCTACTTTACATCAGCACAATTTTGGAAACAAATTTTTTTTTTGCTTGGAAGTTATAAGGGTTAAAATTTGACCAGTGATTTCTCATTTTTACAACAAAATTTACAAAACCATTTTTTTTAGGGACCACCTCACATTTGAAGTCAGTTTGAGGGTTCTATATGGCTGAAAATACCCAAAAGTGACACCATTCTAAAAACTGCACCCCTCAAGGTGCTCAAAACCACATTCAAGAAGTTTATTAACCCTTCTGGTGCTTCACAGCAGCAGAAGCAACATGGAAGTAAAAAATGAACATTTAACTTTTTAGTCACAAAAATGATCTTTTAGCAACAATTTTTTATTTTCCCAAGGGTAAAAGGAGAAACTGGACCACGAACGTTGTTGTCCAATTTGTCCTGAGTACGCTGATACCTCATATGTGGGGGTAAACCACTGTTTGGGCGCACGGCAGGGCTCGGAAGGGAAGGAGCGCCGTTTGACTTTTTCAATGAAAAGTTGGCTCCAATCTTTAGCGGACACCATGTCGCGTTTGGAGAGCCCCCGTGTGCCTAAACATTAGAGCTCCCCCACAAGTGACCACATTTTGGAAACTAGACCCCCCAAGGAACTTATCTAGAAGCATAGTGAGCACTTTAAACCCCCAGGTGCTTCACAAATTGATCCGTAAAAATGAAAAAGTACTTTTTTTTCGCAAAAAAATTATTTTAGCCTCAATTTTTTCATTTTCACATGGGCAACAGGATAAAATGGATCCTAAATTTAATTGGGCAATTTCTCCTGAGTACACCAATACCTCACATGTGGGGGTAAACCACTGTTTGGGCACATGGTAAGGCTCGGAAGGGAAGGAGCGCCATTTGACTTTTTGAATGAAAAATTATCTCCATCGTTAGCGGACACCATGTCGCGTTTGGAAAGCCCCTGTGTGCCTAAACATTGGAGCTCCTCCACAAGTGACCCCATTTTGGAAACTAGAGCCCCCAAGGAACTCATATAGAGGCATAGTGAGCACTTTAAACCCCCAGGTGCTTCACAAATTGATCCGCAAAAATGAAAAAGTACTTTTTTTTCACACAAAATTTCTTTTAGCCTCAATTCTTTCATTTTCACATGGGCAACAGGATAAAATGGATCCTAAAATTTGTTGGGCAATTTCTCCTGAGTATGCCGATACCTCATATGTGGGGGTAAACCACTGTTTGGGTGCACGGCAAGGCTCGGAAGGGGAGGCGTGCCATTTGACTTTTTGAATGGAAAATTAGCTCCAATCGTTAGCGGACACCATGTCGCGTTTGGAGAGCCCCTGTGTGCCTAAACATTGGAGCTCCCCTACAAGTGACCCCATTTTGGAAACTAGACCCCCCAAGGAACTTATCTAGATGCATAGTGAGCACTTATAACCCCCAGGTGCTTCACAGAAGTTTATAACGCAGAGCCGTGAAAATAAAAAAATAATTTTTCTTTCCTCAAAAATGATTTTTAGCCCAGAATTTTTTATTTTCCCAAGGGTAATAGGAGAAATTGGACCCCAAATGTTGTTGTCCTGTTTGTCCTGAGTACGATGATACCCCATATGTGGGGGTAAACCACTGTTTGGGCGCACGGCAGGGCTCGGAAGGGAAGGCACGCCATTTGGCTTTTTGAATGGAAAATTAGCTCCAATCATTAGCGGACACCATGTCGTGTTTGGAGAGCCCCTGTGTGCCTAAACATTGGAGCTCCCGCACAAGTGACCCCATTTTGGAAACTAGACCTCCCAAGGAACTAATCTAGATGTGTGGTGAGCACTTTGAACCCCCAAGTGCTTCACAGAAGTTTATAACGCAGAGCCATGAAAATAAAAAATAATTTTTCTTTTCTCAAAAATGATTTTTTAGCCCACAATTTTTTATTTTCCCAAGGGTAATAGGAGAAATTGGACCCCAAAAGTTGTTGTCCAGTTTCTCCTGAGTACGATGATACCCCATATGTGGGGGTAAACCACTGTTTTGGCACACGTCGGGGTTCGGAAGGGAAGTAGTGACGTTTTGAAATGCAGACTTTGATGGAATGCTCTGCGGGCGTCAGGTTGCGTTTGCAGAGCCCCTGATGTGCCTAAACAGTAGGAACTCCCCACAATTGACTTCATTTTGGAAACTAGACCCCCAAGGAACTTATCTAGATGTGTAGTGAGCACTTTGAACCCCCAAGTGCTTCACAGAAGTTTATAACGCAGAGCCGTGAAAATAAAAAATGTGTTTCCTTTCCTCAAAAATATTTTTTTAGCCCAGAATTTTTTTATTTTTGCAAGAGTAACAGGAGAAATTGGACCCCAAAAGTTGTTGTCCAGTTTCTCCTGAGTACGCTGATACCCCATATGTGGGGGTAAACCACTGTTTGGGCACATGCCGGGGTTCGGAAGGGAAGTAGTGACGTTTTGGAATGCAGACTTTGATGGAATGGTCTGCGGGCATCATGTTACGTTTGCAGAGCCCCTGATATGCCTAAACAGTAGAAACCCCCCACAATTGACCCCATTTTGGAAACTAGACCCCCCAAGGAACTTATCTAGATGTGTGGTGAGCACGTTCAACCCCCAAGTGCTTCACAGAAGTTTACAACGCAGAGCCGTGAAAATAAAAAATCATTTTTCTTTCCTCAAAAAAGATGTTTTAGCAAGCAATTTTTTATTTTCACAAGGGTAACAGGAGAATTTGGACCCCAATATTTGTTGCCCAGTTTGTTGTGAGTACGCTGATACCCCATATGTGGGGGTAAACCACTGTTTGGGCACACGTCAGGGCTCGGAAGGGAAGTAGTGACATTTGAAATGCAGACTTTGATGGAATGGTCTGCGGGCGTCACATTGCATTTGCAGAGCCCCTGATGTGCCTAAACAGTAGAAACCCCCCATAAGTAACCCCATTTTGGAAACTAGACCCCCCATGGAACTTATCTAGATGTGTGGTGAGCACTTTCAACCCCCAAGTGCTTCACAGAAGTTTATAACGCAGAGCCGTGAAAATAAAAAATAATTGTTCTTTCCTCAAAAATTATGTTTTAGCAAGTAATTTTTTATTTTTGCAAGGGTAACAGGAGAAATTGGACCCCAACAGTTGTTGCCCAGTTTGTTCTGAGTACGCTGGTACCCCAAATGTGGGGGTAAACCACTGTTTGGGCGCACGTCGGGGCTTGGAAGGGCGGGAGCACCATTTGACTTTTTGAACGCAAGATTGGCTGGAATCAATGGTGGCGCCATGTTGCGTTTGGAGACCCCTGATGTGCCTAAACAGTGGAAACCCCTCAATTCTAACTTCAACACTAACCCCAACACACCCCTAATCCTAATCCCAACTGTAGCCATAACCCTAATCACAACCCTAACCCCAACACACCCCTAACCACAACCCTAACCGCAACACAACCGTAACCCTAATTCCAACCCTAATCCTAACCCTAATCCCAACCGTAACCCTAATCCCAACCCTAACCACAACTGTAACCCCAACACACCCCTAACCCTATCCGTAACCCTAACCACAAGCCTAATCTTAACCCTATTTCAAACCCTAGCCCTAATTCCAACCCTAACTCTAATTCCAACCCTAACCCTAAGGCTATGTGCCCACGTTGCGGATTCGTGTGAGATTTTTCCGCACGATTTTTGAAAAATCTGCAGGTAAAAGGCACTGCGTTTTGCCTGCGGATTTACAGCAGATTTCCAGTGTTTTTTTGTGCGGATTTCACCTGCGGATTCCTATTGAGGAACAGGTGTAAAACGCTGCGGAATCCGCACAAAGAATTGACATGCTGCGGAAAATACAATGCAGCGTTTCTGCACGGAATTTTCCGCACCATGGGCACAGCGGATTTGGTTTTCCTTAGGTGTACATGGTACTGTAAACCTGATGGAAAACTGCTTCGAATTCGCAGCGGCCAATCCGCTGCGGATCCGCGGCCAATCCGCTGCCAATCCGCTGCGGATCCGCGGCCAATCCGCTGCCAATCCGCTGCAGATCCGCGGCCAATCCGCTGCGGATCCGCGGCCAATCCACTGCCGATCCGCGGCCAATCCGCTGACAATCTGCTGCAGATCCGCGGCCGATCCGCTGCGGATCCGCGTCCGATCCGCTGCCGATCCGCGGCCGATCCGCTGCCGATCCGCGGCCGATCCGCTGCCGATCCGCGGCCGATCCGCTGCCGATCCGCCGCCGATCCGCTGCCGATCCGCTGCGGATCCGCGGCCGATCCGCTGCGGATCCGCGGCCGATCCGCTGCGGATCCGCGGCCGATCCGCTGCGGATCCACGCCCGATCCGCTCTGTGCGCACATGCCATAACCCTAACCCTAACCCTACCCGTAACCCTAACCCTACCCCTAACCCTACCCCTAGTTCTAACCCTAGTTCTAACCCTAACCCTAGTGGAAAAAAAAAAAAAATTCTTTATTTTATTATTGTCCCTACCTATGGGGGTGATAAAGGGGGGGGTTTATTTATTATTTTTTTATTTTGATCGCTGTGGTAGAACCTACCACAGCGATCAAAATGTACCTGTAACGAATCTGCCAGCCTGCAGATTCGGCGGGCGCACTGAGCATGCGCCCGCCATCTTGGAAGATGGCGGCGCCCAGGGAGAAGACGGACCGACTACAGGAGGATCGGTAAGTATGAGGGGGTGGTGGGGGGGTGGATCGGAGCACGGGGGGGGGATCGGAGGACGGGGGGAGCAGACAGGAGCACGGGGGAGCGGACAGGAGCACGGGGGAGCGAACAGGGGGACGGAGGGGGGTACCGGACAGAACGGAGGACTGGGGAGGAGATCGGGGGCGGTGGGGGGGGGCAGAACATGATTTCCAGCCATGGCAGATGCTATTGCAGCATCGGCCATGGCTGGATTGCAATATTTCACCATTTTCATAGGTGAAATATTGCAAATTGCTCTGATTGGCTGTTGCACTTTCAACAGCCAATCAGAGCAATCGTAGCCACGTGGGGGCAAAGCCACCCCCACTAGGCTGAAGTACAACTCCCCCTCTCCCTGCAGATCGGGTAAAATAGGAATTAACCCTTTCACCCGATCTGCAGGGATGCGATCATTCCATGACACCGCATAGGCGTCATGGGTTGGGAAGGGGTTAATTTCCACGTAAAAAAGACTTGCTGTTCATATGATCAGGCTTTTGGGCGTCTTTTAACCACATCAAGTTTCCAAAAATGCCAAGCGGTTAACTAAAATAAGCATATCATTCTTCAGGTGTTTTTCATTTAGAAGAGCTCCATACTTATAATACAATTCAATGGCAAGGTAAGGAAAACTCCTTCAAGGTTCCTGAGAAACGTTTGGTGCATTTTGTGAGCTACAAAGAAAAGCCACAAGAACAGACTCAAAAGATGCCCAAAATAATTTTAGAAAAACACCACCAAAAATGTTTACAAACCGCTGTAGGAAATTCTGAAAAACACAAGAAAAGATGATTCAGGAAGAAAACGCCAACATTTCCTGAAGCCATTTCAACTTCAAATCCTTGTCAGTTTCATACACCTGGAAAAAGTGTTATGTGAACATTGACATAAATCATAGGGTATGGTTGCTTTGCGTGACACAGTTCGTAAGAGTGCTGTAACTTAAAGTCAATTTTAAGTTTCCGTAATCCTGCTTTAAAGGTAGATTTGGCCATAGAACTCAAAGTGATCACTCCATGGATGCTTGGAACATTCAAATCTTTGTTTTGCATGTTGATTTTAACTTTCTCTTTTTATCTTTTTATGTTAAACCTTTGGCACAGGAGAACTCAGTGTAAGTGCAAAAACTGAAACACATGTACAAAGAGCTGCCACTGAGATTTGAACTCAGATCGCTGGATTCAAAGTCCAGAGTGCTAACCATTACACCATGGAACCACACACACAAAAAACAACTGGCTGCAGTTTTTTTGTGCTAAAAAGCACATATGAACTCATGAATCATGGTGAAAAAAGGCTCTAAAGCTGTAGTGCAAATCTACAATTAATACACAAAGGTAAATTAATATATCCTAAACTTTATTTCCACAAGTGTGCCAAGAGTTCCATGATATCTCAACAATGACAGTTTTAAATGTTGATGGAAAGTGGCTAGTAAATAGAGTGTTGGATCTGTTACTTGGAAAAAGGGTAAGAAAAAAATAACTGCAAAACTTATACTGTTAGAAAGCTGTTCATCCAGAAGTGGCTAAAAAATTTTCATTGTGTGGTAAAAAGTCACCCAATGACGCACGTGGGATGTAGCATCAGATCGGCTTATATAAAATGCATCCAAAAATCAAGTCAGTCTGGTTCTAGAAACCCTGCCCAAAGTTTGCATATCACCTTCATGTGGCATAAAACAGGACACACGCAAATTTATCTTCTCAGGTAATCAGTCAAAAAACTATATGAACATATTCGTAGTCGGCAGGATTTGAACCTGCGCAGGGAAACCCCAATGGATTTCTAGTCCATCGCCTTAACCACTCGGCCACGACTACTCAGACGTTGATTTTTGATGAGAATCAAACACCTTTTCTTATAGCACCAAGATCAAGATCAGTGATTATCCCTCTGGAAAACATCTCAGAAAATAGAAACAAATTTCCAGGTCCAAGTAAAATGTAAAAATCTGATTTAAAGTCATCATCAATGGAAATCATGCACAGTTTAAGACTTTTACCTCTTTATAAGGCGGATTTGGAGTGGGTCCATTCCAAAAACATCCTGAAAATTACTCTGAAAATGCTGAAAACACTGAACAAATTAATTTCCACGTAAAAAAGACTTGCTGTTCATATGATCAGGCTTTTGGGCGTCTTTTAACCACATCAAGTTTCCAAAAATGCCAAGCGGTTAACTAAAATAAGCATATCATTTTTCAGGTGTTTTTCATTTAGAAGAGCTCCATACTTATAATACAATTCAATGGCAAGGTTAGGAAAACTCCTTCAAGGTTCCTGAGAGACTTTTGGTGCATTTTGTGAGCTACAAAGAAAAGCCACAAAAACAGACTCAAAAGATGCCCAAAACAATTTCAGAGAAACACAACCAAAAATGTTTACAAACCGCTGTAGGAAATTCTGAAAAACACAAGAAAAGATGATTCAGGAAGAAAACGCCAACATTTCCTGAAGCCATGTCAGCTTCAAATCCTTGTCAGTTTCATACACCTGGAAAAAGTGTTATGTGAACATTGACATAAATCAAAGGGTATGGTTGCTTTGCGTGACACAGTTCGTAAGAGTGCTGTAACTTAAAGTCAATTTTAAGTTTCCGTAATCCTGCTTTAAAGGTAGATTTGGCCATAGAACTCAAAGTGATCACTCCATGGATGCTTGGAACATTCAAATCTTTGTTTTGCATGTTGATTTTAACTTTCTCTTTTTATCTTTTTATGTTAAACCTTTGGCACAGGAGAACTCAGTGTAAGTGCAAAAACTGAAACACATGTACAAAGAGCTGCCCAGGTTCCACTGAGATTTGAACTCAGATCGCTGGATTCAGAGTCCAGAGTGCTAACCATTACACCATGGTACCACACGCACAAAAAATAACTGGCTGCAGTTTTTTTGTGCTAAAAAGCACATATGAACTCATGAATCATGGTGAAAAAAGGCTCTAAAGCTGTAGTGCAAATCTACAATTAATACACAATGGTAAATTAATATCTCCTAAACTTTATTTCCACAAGTGTGCCAAGAGTTCCATGATATCTCAACAATGACAGTTTTAAATGTTGATGGAAAGTGGCTAGTAAATAGAGTGTTGGATCTGTTACTTGGAAAAAGGGTAAGAAAAAAATAACTGCAAAACTTATACTGTTAGAAAGCTGTTCATCCAGAAGTGGCTAAAAAATTTTCATTGTGTGGTAAAAAGTCACCCAATGACGCACGTGGGATGTAGCATCAGATCGGCTTATATAAAATGCATCCAAAAATCAAGTCAGTCTGGTTCTAGAAACCCTGCCCAAAGTTTGCATATCACCTTCATGTGGCATAAAACAGGACACACGCAAATTTATCTTCTCAGGTAATCAGTCAAAAAACTATATGAACATATTCGTAGTCGGCAGGATTTGAACCTGCGCAGGGAAACCCCAATGGATTTCTAGTCCATCGCCTTAACCACTCGGCCACGACTACTCAGACGTTGATTTTTGATGAGAATCAAACACCTTTTCTTATAGCACCAAGATCAAGATCAGTGATTATCCCTCTGGAAAACATCTCAGAAAATAGAAACAAATTTCCAGGTCCAAGTAAAATGTAAAAATCTGATTTAAAGTCATCATCAATGGAAATCATGCACAGTTTAAGACTTTTACCTCTTTATAAGGCGGATTTGGAGTGGGTCCATTCCAAAAACATCCTGAAAATTACTCTGAAAATGCTGAAAACACTGAACAAATTAATTTCCACGTAAAAAAGACTTGCTGTTCATATGATCAGGCTTTTGGGCGTCTTTTAACCACATCAAGTTTCCAAAAATGCCAAGCGGTTAACTAAAATAAGCATATCATTTTTCAGGTGTTTTTCATTTAGAAGAGCTCCATACTTATAATACAATTCAATGGCAAGGTTAGGAAAACTCCTTCAAGGTTCCTGAGAGACTTTTGGTGCATTTTGTGAGCTACAAAGAAAAGCCACAAAAACAGACTCAAAAGATGCCCAAAACAATTTCAGAGAAACACCACCAAAAATGTTTACAAACCGCTGTAGGAAATTCTGAAAAACACAAGAAAAGATGATTCAGGAAGAAAACGCCAACATTTCCTGAAGCCATGTCAGCTTCAAATCCTTGTCAGTTTCATACACCTGGAAAAAGTGTTATGTGAACATTGACATAAATCAAAGGGTATGGTTGCTTTGCGTGACACAGTTCGTAAGAGTGCTGTAACTTAAAGTCAATTTTAAGTTTCCGTAATCCTGCTTTAAAGGTAGATTTGGCCATAGAACTCAAAGTGATCACTCCATGGATGCTTGGAACATTCAAATCTTTGTTTTGCATGTTGATTTTAACTTTCTCTTTTTATCTTTTTATGTTAAACCTTTGGCACAGGAGAACTCAGTGTAAGTGCAAAAACTGAAACACATGTACAAAGAGCTGCCCAGTTTCCACTGAGATTTGAACTCAGATCGCTGGATTCAGAGTCCAGAGTGCTAACCATTACACCATGGAACCACACGCACAAAAAATAACTGGCTGCAGTTTTTTTGTGCTAAAAAGCACATATGAACTCATGAATCATGGTGAAAAAAGGCTCTAAAGCTGTAGTGCAAATCTACAATTAATACACAATGGTAAATTAATATCTCCTAAACTTTATTTCCACAAGTGTGCCAAGAGTTCCATGATATCTCAACAATGACAGTTTTAAATGTTGATGGAAAGTGGCTAGTAAATAGAGTGTTGGATCTGTTACTTGGAAAAAGGGTAAGAAAAAAATAACTGCAAAACTTATACTGTTAGAAAGCTGTTCATCCAGAAGTGGCTAAAAAATTTTCATTGTGTGGTAAAAAGTTTTATCCAAGAGATAATTCAAGGTTGCTGTGAATAAAAGTGCATGTCTCAGTACATCTGCCAAAGAAGTGGTCTGTAACTGCTAGACAAAAGAGGGAGATGCACCACTTACCTGGTGGCACTCATGGCGCTTCTTTTAATTAGTGGCATGACGCACGTGGGATGTAGCGTCAGATCGGCTTATATAAAATGCATCCAAAAATCAAGTCAGTCTGGTTCTAGAAACCCTGCCCAAAGTTTGCATATCACCTTCATGTGGCATAAAACAGGACACACGCAAATTTATCTTCTCAGGTAATCAGTCAAAAAACTATATGAACATATTCGTAGTCGGCAGGATTTGAACCTGCGCGGGGAAACCCCAATGGATTTCTAGTCCATCGCCTTAACCACTCGGCCACGACTACTCAGACATTGATTTTTGATGAGAATCAAACACCTTTTCTTATAGCACCATGATCAAGATCAGTGATTATCCCTCTGGAAAACATCTCAGAAAATAGAAACAAATTTCCAGGTCCCAGTAAAATGTAAAAATCTGATTTAAAGTCATCATCAATGGGAATCATGCACAGTTTAAGACTTTTACCTCTTTATAAGGCGGATTTGGAGTGGGTCCATTCCAAAAACATCCTGAAAATTACTCTGAAAATGCTGAAAACACTGAACAAATTAATTTCCACGTAAAAAAGACTTGCTGTTCATATGATCAGGCTTTTGGGCGTCTTTTAACCACATCAAGTTTCCAAAAATGCCAAGCGGTTAACTAAAATAAGCATATCATTTTTCAGGTGTTTTTCATTTAGAAGAGCTCCATACTTATAATACAATTCAATGGCAAGGTTAGGAAAACTCCTTCAAGGTTCCTGAGAGACTTTTGGTGCATTTTGTGAGCTACAAAGAAAAGCCACAAAAACAGACTCAAAAGATGCCCAAAATAATTTTAGAGAAACACCACCAAAAATGCTTACAAACCGCTGTAGGAAATTCTGAAAAACACAAGAAAAGATGATTCAGGAAGAAAACGCCAACATTTCCTGAAGCCATTTCAACTTCAAATCCTTGTCAGTTTCATACACCTGGAAAAAGTGTTATGTGAACATTGACATAAATCATAGGGTATGGTTGCTTTGCGTGACACAGTTCGTAAGAGTGCTGTAACTTAAAGTCAATTTTAAGTTTCCGTAATCCTGCTTTAAAGGTAGATTTGGCCATAGAACTCAAAGTGATCACTCCATGGATGCTTGGAACATTCAAATCTTTGTTTTGCATGTTGATTTTAACTTTCTCTTTTTATCTTTTTATGTTAAACCTTTGGCACAGGAGAACTCAGTGTAAGTGCAAAAACTGAAACACATGTACAAAGAGCTGCCCAGGTTCCACTGAGATTTGAACTCAGATCGCTGGATTCAGAGTCCAGAGTGCTAACCATTACACCATGGAACCACACGCACAAAAAATAACTGGCTGCAGTTTTTTTGTGCTAAAAAGCACATATGAACTCATGAATCATGGTGAAAAAAGGCTCTAAAGCTGTAGTGCAAATCTACAATTAATACACAATGGTAAATTAATATCTCCTAAACTTTATTTCCACAAGTGTGCCAAGAGTTCCATGATATCTCAACAATGACA
>NC_135233.1:516413620-516428620 GCF_051348905.1 Ranitomeya variabilis | reverse complement strand
CTTTTGGGCGTCTTTTAACCACATCAAGTTTCCAAAAATGCCAAGCGGTTAACTAAAATAAGCATATCATTTTTCAGGTGTTTTTCATTTAGAAGAGCTCCATACTTATAATACAATTCAATGGCAAGGTTAGGAAAACTCCTTCAAGGTTCCTGAGAGACTTTTGGTGCATTTTGTGAGCTACAAAGAAAAGCCACAAAAACAGACTCAAAAGATGCCCAAAACAATTTCAGAGAAACACCACCAAAAATGTTTACAAACCGCTGTAGGAAATTCTGAAAAACACAAGAAAAGATGATTCAGGAAGAAAACGCCAACATTTCCTGAAGCCATTTCAGCTTCAAATCCTTGTCAGTTTCATACACCTGGAAAAAGTGTTATGTGAACATTGACATAAATCAAAGGGTATGGTTGCTTTGCGTGACACAGTTCGTAAGAGTGCTGTAACTTAAAGTCAATTTAAAGTTTCCGTAATCCTGCTTTAAAGGTAGATTTGGCCATAGAACTCACAGTGATCACTCCATGGATGCTTGGAACATTCAAATCTTTGTTTTGCATGTTGATTTTAACTTTCTCTTTTTATCTTTTTATGTTAAACCTTTGGCACAGGAGAACTCAGTGTAAGTGCAAAAACTGAAACACATGTACAAAGAGCTGCCCAGGTTCCACTGAGATTTGAACTCAGATCGCTGGATTCAAAGTCCAGAGTGCTAACCATTACACCATGGAACCACACACACAAAAAACAACTGTTTTAGCATGGAGGGCATGAAACTACTGGCAAGGCTGTGATTGGCTGCTGAAATGATGTCATGATGCAGTTTAAAAGTCGCTGGCGCCATTTTCCGATCACTCTGCTGTGAATTCAGTTAGTGACAGGACGCTGTTTGCTGACTGAGGGCCAGTTTAGAGATAGCGATTTGCTTCTTTGTGCTTTCCAAAGGCTAATTTAGCAACCGCTGTGTTCACCTACTATTCACCTTGCTTTTGCCTTGTAGCGCTGTTTTCACAGCGATCTGCAAGGTCTGTGTGTGTGTGTGTGTGTGAGTGCAGCCCACTCTCTAGTCTGAGTGCAGCCACATAGGCCATCCATAGCTGGTTGTATTCAGTTCAGGGAGGGTGGTTCATTGCCTCATACTGTTCTTTTTTTTTTTTTTTTTTTTTCAAGTAGTGTAGTCTGCTGCTAATTAATTTAAAAAAATCCTATTAGTGTCTTTCCACCTGTCTCCAGCTAATTTGTGGAAAAACACTACATAGGATAAAGTAGAGGAGGGTTTTTGGGCCTTGCAGCGCCGTTTACGGCTGTCTGCACGGTCTCCGTGTGACTGCAGCTCGCCCTGTAGTCTGTGAGCAGCCGTAGCCTGGTTGTCTGCAGCTCAGGGTTGTTCACTGCGTCATACCGCCAAATCAATTTTTATTTTTTTTCAAGTAGTGTAGTCTGCTGCTAATTAATTTAAAAAAATCCTATTAGTGTCTTTCCACCCGTCTCCAGCTAATTTGTGGAAAAACACTACATAGGATAAAGTAGAGGAGGGTTTTTGGGCCTTGCAGCACCGTTTACGGCTGTCTGCACGGTCTCCGTGTGACTGCAGCTCGCCCTGTAGTCTGTGAGCAGCCGTAGCCTGGTTGTCTGCAGCTCAGGGTTGTTCACTGCGTCATACCGCCAAATCAATTTTTATTTTTTTTCAAGTAGTGTAGTCTGCTGCTAATTAATTTAAAAAAATCCTATTAGTGTCTTTCCACCCGTCTCCAGCTAATTTGTGGAAAAACACTACATAGGATAAAGTAGAGGAGGGTTTTTGGGCCTTGCAGCGCCGTTTACGGCTGTCTGCACGGTCTCCGTGTGACTGCAGCTCGCCCTGTAGTCTGTGAGCAGCCGTAGCCTGGTTGTCTGCAGCTCAGGGTTGTTCACTGCGTCATACCGCCAAATCAATTTTTATTTTTTTTCAAGTAGTGTAGTCTGCTGCTAATTAATTAAAAAAAATCCTATTAGTGTCTTTCCACCCGTCTCCAGCTAATTTGTGGAAAAACACTACATAGGATAAAGTAGAGGAGGGTTTTTGGGCCTTGCAGCGCCGTTTACGGCTGTCTGCACGGTCTCCGTGTGACTGCAGCTCGCCCTGTAGTCTGTGAGCAGCCGTAGCCTGGTTGTCTCCAGCTCAGGGTTGTTCACTGCGTCATACCGCCAAATCAATTTTAATTTTTTTTCAAGTAGTGTAGTCTGCTGCTAATTAATTTAAAAAAATCCTATTAGTGTCTTTCCACCCGTCTCCAGCTAATTTGTGGAAAAACACTACATAGGATAAAGTAGAGGAGGGTTTTTGGGCCTTGCAGCGCCGTTTACGGCTGTCTGCACGGTCTCCGTGTGACTGCAGCTCGCCCTGTAGTCTGTGAGCAGCCGTAGCCTGGTTGTCTGCAGCTCAGGGTTGTTCACTGCGTCATACCGCCAAATCAATTTTTATTTTTTTTCAAGTAGTGTAGTCTGCTGCTAATTAATTTAAAAAAATCCTATTAGTGTCTTTCCACCCGTCTCCAGCTAATTTGTGGAAAAACACTACATAGGATAAAGTAGAGGAGGGTTTTTGGGCCTTGCAGCGCCGTTTACGGCTGTCTGCACGGTCTCCGTGTGACTGCAGCTCGCCCTGTAGTCTGTGAGCAGCCGTAGCCTGGTTGTCTCCAGCTCAGGGTTGTTCACTGCGTCATACCGCCAAATCAATTTTAATTTTTTTTCAAGTAGTGTAGTCTGCTGCTAATTAATTTTAAAAAATCCTATTAGTGTCTTTCCACCCGTCTCCAGCTAATTTGTGGAAAAACACTACATAGGATAAAGTAGAGGAGGGTTTTTGGGCCTTGCAGCGCCGTTTACGTCTGTCTGCACGGTCTCTGTGTGACTGCAGCTCTATCTGTTGTCAGTTCAGCCCCCAAAAAAGAAATAAATAATAAAGTTCACCAAACACACCAGTTACACCACTTTACATTTGTGTAGGCCACATTAGCTCATATTAAAGTCTAGTCCACACTTTAGAAAATTAGTGTTTCTTATACCTGTTAGGAGGAGTTGCTCAGGAATAAGCACACAAATCCGTTAGTACTTTTCTGCTTATCTTTATCAGTCAACCAAAACTTCCTCTGAAGAGGCGGGTGGGCCAGTGGCTCCGGTCACCACATCGCAGGCCGCATCAGCTGATGATGACACTCAGGTGCCACTTACTGGTGCGTGCTCTGCTGCTGAGACTACCCAGGAGGAGCAGTTGGGGGCAGAGGGTAGTGTAGATGATGAGGTCCTCGACCCATCTTGGCGTGAGGGACAGGAAGGTGGTGGGAGCAGCTCTGAGGAAGAGATTCCCCGTACGGCCCAAAGAGGGAGAGGGAGGGGGAAGACTGCGGATCCTGCAGCCTCCGCTTTGGCACCCGTTAGGAGCATGTCTCTTCCAAAAGCCAAAAAGGGCGCTCCCAAGACTTGCAGTGCCTGGTCCTTTTTTGACACAGTTGCAGATGACATTTGCTATGTCAGATGCAACGTGTGTCATCACAAAGTCAAAAGAGGTCGAAATGTCAGCAGCCTCAATACCTCCAACATGTGGAAACATGTGCGCACCAGGCACCCGGCGTTGTTAGAAAAACACACTGAAGAGGTAGGCCAACCAACAGCGGCAGCTACCACCTCTTCAGCTCGTGTTGCCTCTTCCTCTAGCTCACACGCAGCTGGTTCGGCTTCCTCCCAGGATCGCCGTGGAAGAACCTCTGGCCCTGTTGTCCAGAGACCCGCTGTAATTCCACCCGCAGCACCACTTTCCCAGTCATCCACACACTCCCAGCCCAGTCTACAGCCATCGGTAGTACAGGCATGGGAGAAAAGGCGGCCTTTCTCGTCAAACCACCCACGAGCACAGGCTCTGACTGCAGGCATTGCCAAACTTCTGTCACTGGAAATGCTGTCATTCAGGCTGGTGGAGACTGACAGCTTCCGTGACTTGATGTCATTGGCAGTCCCACAGTACAATGTGCCCAGCCGCTTTTACTTCAGCAGGCAAGCCGTCCCTGCCCTGCACAAGCATGTGGAGGGACACATAAAACACGCGCTACTGAACGCCGTCAGTAGCAAGGTCCACCTCACCACCGATGCGTGGACCAGTCAACATGGACAGGGGCGATACCTTTCCCTCACTGCCCATTGGGTTAATGTCATTGAGCCGGGTACAGACCGTGCGAGTGGCGCAGGACGTGTCCTGCCCACTCCAAGGATTGCAGGAATCCATTCTGTACGCATTGACTCCTCCTCTTACACCAGTTCCTCAGAATCATCGCTGCAGGAGCCGTCACAGTCCACCTCCACATGGACCCGTGATGAACGTGTACCTGTTACGACTGACATGAGCACAGCCGTGGCCAAACGTCAACAGGCCGTGTTGAAATTAATTTTTTTGGGGAATCGTAGCCACACAGCGCAGGAGCTCTGGAATGCCATCAAGCAGGAGAGCGATGTGTGGTTTGTGCCAGCGAATCTCCAGCCAGGCATGGTAGTGTGTGATAATGGCCGAAATCTGGTGGCAGCTCTGGGCCTCGGCAACCTCACTCACATCCCATGTCTGGCACATGTGCTCAATTTGGTCGTGCAGAGCTTTTTGAGGGACTATCCGGATCTTGATGCACTGCTGCACAAGGTCCGCCTAGAGTGTGCTCACTTGCGGCGTTCCAGCACGGCAAAAGCGCGCATTGCGGCTCTGCAGCGCCGACACCGCCTGCCGGAACATCGCATCATATGTGACCTACCTACCAGGTGGAATTCCACGTTACATATGTTGGAGCGGTTGTGTGAGCAGCAGCAAGCTGTAATGGAGTACCAGCTGCTTCAGGCGCAAAGAAGTCGCACTCAGCGCCGTACAGACTTCACAACCACAGAGTGGGCCACTATGAATGACGTCTGCCAGGTTTTGCGTCCCTTTGATTATTCCACGCGGATGGCGAGTGCAGATGATGCACTAGTCAGCATGACTGTCCCCCTTATCTGCCTGCTTGAAAAATCACTGCAAGCGCTAAGGGATGATGTTGTGGAAGAGGTGGAGGATGAGGATTCACCATTTCCATCATCTTCTGGACAGTCAGCGTCACGTGGTTCCTCACAAACGTTTAGGCAGGGGACAGTTTGTGAGGAGGATGAGGAGGAGTCAATGGAGGAGGAAGACGTCCGTCCAGAGGAGGGAGTTACCGAATTGTCCAGTACTCAGTGTGTACAGCGAGGGTGGGGTGATGACGAGCGGGCAGAGATCACGCCTCCAGCAGGGGACAGCGTTTCTTGGGCAGTTGGCAGTCTGCAGCACATGGTGGATTACATGCTGCAGTGCCTGAGAAACGACCGCCGCATCGCCCACATTCTCAACATGTCTGATTATTGGGTGTTCACCCTCCTCGATCCTCGCTACCGGGACAACGTAGAAAGCCTCATCACACCGTTGAACCGTGAGCGAAAAATGCGGGAGTACCAAGACACACTGGTCAATTCCATCATCTTCTCCATTCCAACTGAGAGAAGTGCTGCTAGTGCATTCCAAAGCAGCTCAGTGCGTCCAGGCAGTGGTGGAGGCTCTGCACAAAGAGGGAGCAGAAGCAGTGCCTCTGCCCAAGGCAAGACCAGTATGGCCCAACTGTGGCACAGTTTTCTGTGCCCGCCACAAAAGTCTACACCATCACAGACGGCTCCAGTCAGCAGGAGGCAACGGTTCCGTCAGATGGTGACAGACTACATGTCTTGCCCTCTTGCTGTACTCCCAGACGGCTCTTCCCCTTTCAAGTTTTGGGTCTCAAAGCTGGATACATGGCCAGAGCTAAGCCAGTATGCATTGGAGGTGCTGTCTTGCCCTGCGGCCAGTGTATTATCGGAACGTGTCTTTAGTGCTGCAGGTGGTGTACTAACTGACCGTCGCATGCGACTATCCTCCGATAACGTTGACCGGCTTACTTTCCTGAAAATGAACAAGGCCTGGATCTCGCAGGAATTTGCCACTCCTCCTCCTGATTAAATAATTAGGTCACTGTATACGTTATCCAGGTCTCCTGTTGTGTTCATCTTTCTACCACCTGAACTTAAATTCCTGTGCTCCAACACCGCCAGTTGAGGCTCAGAAGTGCCGTCTGCACAGTCAAAACATACGACCCAGTGTTATTGGGTTTCAGTAACGTCAGCTGATCCCCAGCTGTGTAGCCGGCAATGTGTCATGCGACCGCCACGCTGACACAACAACTGAAATGTAAGGGAATCTGTCCCCCCACCCCCAAGGCGTTTGTTACTGAAAGAGCCACCTTGTGCAGCAGTAATGCTGCACAAGGAAAAGGTAGCTATTTTTGTTTAGCTCCTTGCACACGCAGAACTTAACACTTATAAAATGTGTCCCCTGCAACCGTAAAACCGTCCCGGAGGTGGGACTTTCCTTCGTAATGTGACGCAGCACAGCCGTCATTCCTACCCCCCCGGCGCCGCGCACCGGCTCCTCAGCGTTGTTTTATTCCGTCCCGGAGCCTGCGCTGTTATGTTATCCCGTGGCCAGGCACACTTAGCGCTGCCCATCTTCTGACATCATTTGGTGTCAGGCTGGCTGCGCCTGTGCGGCCGCGCTGGCAGAGAGCCCGCCTCGCAGTGTCTTCTGATTTAATCCCACTGGGGGCCTGGGATCCATGGACATGCGCAGTGCATATCTGAACCTCCACCTCTCACTCATTTCCCTATGGCTTCTTCAGACTGTTCGGTGTCAGCTGGTCCCTAATAGCATGCCACGGCCGTGACACCGCACAGTCTTAAGAAGCCGTAGGGAGGGGAGTGAGAGGCGAGGATATGCACTGCGCATGTCCATGGATCCCAGGCCCCCAGTGGGATTAAATCAGAAGACACTGCGAGGCGGGCTCTCTGCCAGCGCGGCCGCACAGGCGCAGCCAGCCTGACACCAAATGATGTCAGAAGATGGGCAGCGCTAAGTGTGCCTGGCCACGGGATAACATAACAGCGCAGGCTCCGGGACGGAATAAAACAACGCTGAGGAGCCGGTGCGCGGCGCCGGGGGGGTAGGAATGACGGCTGTGCTGCGTCACATTACGAAGGAAAGTCCCACCTCCGGGACGGTTTTACGGTTGCAGGGGACACATTTTATAAGTGTTTAGTTCTGCGTGTGCAAGGAGCATGATGAAAAGAGCCACCTTTTCCTTTTGCATCTTTTGTGCTGCACAAGCTGGCTCTTTCAGCTACAAACGCCTTGGGGGGGGGTTAAAGGTTCCCTTTCGACTTTCTCAGGCTTCGGCCTACATTGTGTTCCTCTGCTTTTCCACCTGTCCCTGGGCTCCAACACCGCCAGTTGCCGTCCAGAAGTGCTGTACGCACAGTCAACAGTCCCTCCTCTGTTATTGGGGTTCAGTAACGTCAGCTGTTCCCCTGCTGTGTGTGTGGCAATCCCTCCTACCTCCTCCAACCTCCTCCTCCTCCACCTGTCCCTGGGCTCCAACACCGCCAGTTGCCGTCCAGAAGTGCTGTACGCACAGTCGACAGTCCCTCCTCTGTTATTGGGGTTCAGTAACGTCAGCTGTTCCCCTGCTGTGTGTGTGGCAATCCCTCCTACCTCCTCCAACCTCCTCCTCCTCCACCTGTCCCTGGGCTCCAACACCGCCAGTTGCCGTCCAGAAGTGCTGTACGCACAGTCAACAGTCCCTCCTCTGTTATTGGGGTTCAGTAACGTCAGCTGTTCCCCTGCTGTGTGTGTGGCAATCCCTCCTACCTCCTCCAACCTCCTCCTCCTCCACCTGTCCCTGGGCTCCAACACCGCCAGTTGCCGTCCAGAAGTGCTGTACGCACAGTCAACAGTCCCTCCTCTGTTATTGGGGTTCAGTAACGTCAGCTGTTCCCCTGCTGTGTGTGTGGCAATCCCTCCTACCTCCTCCAACCTCCTCCAACCTCGTCCTCCTCCACCTGTCCCTGGGCTCCAACACCGCCAGTTGCCGTCCAGAAGTGCTGTACGCACAGTCAACAGTCCCTCCTCTGTTATTGGGGTTCAGTAACGTCAGCTGTTCCCCTGCTGTGTGTGTGGCAATCCCTCCTACCTCCTCCAACCTCCTCCTCCTCCACCTGTCCCTGGGCTCCAACACCGCCAGTTGCCGTCCAGAAGTGCTGTACGCACAGTCGACAGTCCCTCCTCTGTTATTGGGGTTCAGTAACGTCAGCTGTTCCCCTGCTGTGTGTGTGGCAATCCCTCCTACCTCCTCCAACCTCCTCCTCCTCCACCTGTCCCTGGGCTCCAACACCGCCAGTTGCCGTCCAGAAGTGCTGTACGCACAGTCGACAGTCCCTCCTCTGTTATTGGGGTTCAGTAACGTCAGCTGTTCCCCTGCTGTGTGTGTGGCAATCCCTCCTACCTCCTCCAACCTCCTCCAACCTCCTCCTCCTCCACCTGTCCCTGGGCTCCAACACCGCCAGTTGCCGTCCAGAAGTGCTGTACGCACAGTCAACAGTCCCTCCTCTGTTTTTGGGGTTCAGTAACGTCAGCTGTTCCCCTGCTGTGTGTGTGGCAATCCCTCCTACCTCCTCCAACCTCCTCCAACCTCCTCCTCCTCCACCTGTCCCTGGGCTCCAACACCGCCAGTTGCCGTCCAGAAGTGCTGTACGCACAGTCAACAGTCCCTCCTCTGTTATTGGGGTTCAGTAACGTCAGCTGTTCCCCTGCTGTGTGTGTGGCAATCCCTCCTACCTCCTCCAACCTCCTCCTCCTCCACCTGTCCCTGGGCTCCAACACCGCCAGTTGCCGTCCAGAAGTGCTGTACGCACAGTCAACAGTCCCTCCTCTGTTATTGGGGTTCAGTAACGTCAGCTGTTCCCCTGCTGTGTGTGTGGCAATCCCTCCTACCTCCTCCAACCTCCTCCTCCTCCACCTGTCCCTGGGCTCCAACACCGCCAGTTGCCGTCCAGAAGTGCTGTACGCACAGTCAACAGTCCCTCCTCTGTTATTGGGGTTCAGTAACGTCAGCTGTTCCCCTGCTGTGTGTGTGGCAATCCCTCCTACCTCCTCCAACCTCCTCCTCCTCCACCTGTCCCTGGGCTCCAACACCGCCAGTTGCCGTCCAGAAGTGCTGTACGCACAGTCAACAGTCCCTCCTCTGTTATTGGGGTTCAGTAACGTCAGCTGTTCCCCTGCTGTGTGTGTGGCAATCCCTCCTACCTCCTCCAACCTCCTCCAACCTCGTCCTCCTCCACCTGTCCCTGGGCTCCAACACCGCCAGTTGCCGTCCAGAAGTGCTGTACGCACAGTCAACAGTCCCTCCTCTGTTATTGGGGTTCAGTAACGTCAGCTGTTCCCCTGCTGTGTGTGTGGCAATCCCTCCTACCTCCTCCAACCTCCTCCAACCTCCTCCTCCTCCACCTGTCCCTGGGCTCCAGCACCGCCAGTTGCCGTCCAGAAGTGCTGTACGCACAGTCAACAGTCCCTCCTCTGTTATTGGGGTTCAGTAACGTCAGCTGTTCCCCTGCTGTGTGTGTGGCAATCCCTCCTACCTCCTCCAACCTCCTCCTCCTCCACCTGTCCCTGGGCTCCAACACCGCCAGTTGCCGTCCAGAAGTGCTGTACGCACAGAGCCAAACACCTCGCCAATGTGTTAGTGGGGTTCAGCACCGCCAGCTGTTCCCCTGCTGTGTATACGGCAACGTGTACTGCGACCGCCACGCAGTCACAACAAGTTTACTTTAAGGGAACCTGTCCCCCCCCCCAGGCGTTTGTTACTGAAGGAGCCACCTTGTGCAGCAGTAATGATGCAAAGGGAAAAAGTGCCTCTTTTCGTGGTGCTCCTTGCACATGCGGAACCTAACAGTTATGAAATGTGTCCCCTCACAGCGTTAAACCGTCCGGTAGGTGGAACTTTCCTTTGTCGTGTGACGCAGCACAGCCATCATTTTTACCCCCTTGGCGCCGTGCGCCGCCTCCTCAGCGTTGTTTGAATCTGTCCCGGAGCCTGCGCTGTTAGGTTAGCCCTTGGCCATGCACACATTTTGCGCTGCCCGTCTTCTGACATCATTTGGTGTCAGGCTGGCTGCGCCTGTGCGGGTGCGCTGGCCGAGATCCCGCCTCGCAGTGTCGTCTAATGTAATCCCACCGCGGGCCTGTGATCCGTGCCCGTGCGCAGTGCATATCCTCGCCTCTCACTCCCCTCCCTACGGCTTCTTCAGACTGTGTGATGTCAGCTGGTCCCTAATAGCATGCCACGGCCGTGACACCGCACAGTCTGAAAAAGCCGTAGGGAGGGGAGTGAGAGGCGAGGATATGCACTGCGCACGGGCACGGATCACAGGCCCGCGGTGGGATTACATTAGACGACACTGCGAGGCGGGATCTCGGCCAGCGCACCCGCACAGGCGCAGCCAGCCTGACACCAAATGATGTCAGAAGACGGGCAGCGCAATATGTGTGCATGGCCAAGGTCTAACCTAACAGCGCAGGCTCCGGGACAGATTCAAACAACGCTGAGGAGGCGGCGCACGGCGCCAAGGGGGTAAAAATGATGGCTGTGCTGCGTCACACGACAAAGGAAAGTTCCACCTACCGGACGGTTTAACGCTGTGAGGGGACACATTTCATAACTGTTAGGTTCCGCATGTGCAAGGACCATAATTAAAAGAGCTAAGTTTACCTTTTCCAGCATTAGTGCTGTACACAATGGCTCTTTCAGCTACAAACGCCTGGGGGGGGGGGGGTTAAAGGTTTCCTTTCAACTTGCTCGAGTGCAGGCTTCGGCCTACACTCCGCTCCCCCTGCTCCTCCTGCTGACCCTGGGCTCTAACACCGCCAGTTGGGGCCCGGTACTGCTAGCTGCACAGAGAAAAACACCAGCCAATGTGTCAGTGGGGTCCAGCACCGCCAGCTGTTCCCCTGCTGTGTAGCCGGCAACGTGTCCTGCGACCGCCACGCAGACACAACAGACCCAAAGCTGCCGCCAGTGCAGGCTTCGGCCTACACTCCCCTCCCCCTGCTGCTGCTCCTCCTCCTCCTGCTGACCCTGGGCTCTAACAAACCGCCAGTTGGGGCCCAGATGTGCTAGCTGCACAGAGAAAAACACCAGCCAATGTGTCAGTGGGGTTCAGCACCGCCAGCTGTTCCCCTGCTGTGCAGCCGGCATCGTGTCCTGCAAAAGTCACGCAGACACAAGAACTGAAATTGAAGGGAACCTGTCCCCCCTCCCCCAGGCGTTTGTACGTTTTTAAGGCCACCTTGTACAGCGGTAATGCTGCATGTGTGCAAGGTGGCTCATAAACGTATTCTCCTCGCACATGTGGAACTGAAAACACGTCTGAAATGTGTCCTCTGTGTGACCATTTAACCGTCCCGGGGGTGTGACTTTCCTTTGTAATGACACGCTGCAACCCCCTTGGTAGCGCTGCCCGTCTTCTGGCATCATTGTTTGGCTGGCTGCGCCTCTGCGGCCGCCCTGACCCACACAACGCCCCTCGGTGTCTTATTTATTGGGACTGCGAGGGTGTGATTGATGGGCAGGATCAGTGCATCAGTTCGCCTGTCCCTCCTCTCCTTCCGCCTTCTTCGGACCGTGCGGCTTCATGGCCGTGGCATGCGATAAGGGATCAGATGACGCCGCACAGTCTGAAGCGGGTGTAAGGACCCGAGTGTGAGAGGCCAACATATGTGCTGCGCCAGGCCCTGAATCCCAGCCCCGCAGTGTTTTGACAATGTTAAGACACTGCGGGGCTGGGATTCATGGTCATCGCGAAACGCACCGGCCGACATTACATGATGTCAGAAGATGGGCAGCGCTAACAGCGCTAGGCCAGGGGATAACACGACAGCGCAGACTCCTGTACAGCAAATAACAACGCTCAGGAGGCTGCACCCAGCACCAAGGTGGGATTCTTGACATCTGTGCTGCGTCTCATTACAAAGGGAACTCGCGCCTCCAACACAGTTTGACTGTATAAAGGGCTAAATGTTATACGTGTTTCATTCAGCGTGTGCAAGGAGCGAAATTAAAAGAGCAACCTTTGACTTGTGCAGCACTACTGCTGCATAAGCTGTGGCTCTTCTACTTTCTAACCCCTGAGGGGGGGTTAAAGGTTACCTTTGAAATTGGTTCAAGTAGGCTTCGGCCTACACTCTGCTCCCCCTGCAGAGCCCGGGCTCCAACACCGCTAGTTGCTGTCCGGAAGTGCTGGCTGCACAGAGCCAAACACCTCGCCAATGTGTCAGTGGGGTCCAGCACCGCCAGCTGTTCCCCTGCTGTGTAGCCGGCAACGTGTCCTGCGACCGCCACGCAGACACAACAGACCCAAAGCTGCCGCCAGTGCAGGCTTCGGCCTACACTCCCCTCCCCCTGCTGCTGCTCCTCCTCCTCCTGCTGACCCTGGGCTCTAACAAACCGCCAGTTGGGGCCCAGATGTGCTAGCTGCACAGAGAAAAACACCAGCCAATGTGTCAGTGGGGTTCAGCACCGCCAGCTGTTCCCCTGCTGTGCAGCCGGCATCGTGTCCTGCAAAAGCCACGCAGACACAAGAACTGAAATTGAAGGGAACCTGTCCCCCCTCCCCCAGGCGTTTTTACGTTATCCAGCCACCTTGTACAGCGGTAATGCTGCATGTGTGCAAGGTGGCTCAGAAACGTATTCTCCTCGCACATGTGGAACTGAAAACACGTCTGCAATGTGTCCTCTGTGTGACCATTTAACCGTCCCGGTGGTGTGACTTTCCTTTGTAATGACACGCTGCAACCCCCTTGGTAGCGCTGCCCGTCTTCTGGCATCATTGTTTGGCTGGCTGCGCCTCTGCGGCCGCCCTGACCCACACAACGCCCCTCGGTGTCTTATTTATTGGGACTGCGAGGGTGTGATTGATGGGCAGGATCAGTGCATCAGTTCGCCTGTCCCTCCTCTCCTTCCGCCTTCTTCGGACCGTGCGGCTTCATGGCCGTGGCATGCGATAAGGGATCAGATGACGCCGCACAGTCTGAAGCGGGTGTAAGGACCCGAGTGTGAGAGGCCAACATATGTGCTGCGCCAGGCCCTGAATCCCAGCCCCGCAGTGTTTTGACAATGTTAAGACACTGCGGGGCTGGGATTCATGGTCATCGCGAAACGCACCGGCCGACATTACATGATGTCAGAAGATGGGCAGCGCTAACAGCGCTAGGCCAGGGGATAACACGACAGCGCAGACTCCTGTACAGCAAATAACAACGCTCAGGAGGCTGCACCCAGCACCAAGGTGGGATTCTTGACATCTGTGCTGCGTCTCATTACAAAGGGAACTCGCGCCTCCAACACAGTTTGACTGTATAAAGGGCTAAATGTTATACGTGTTTCATTCAGCGTGTGCAAGGAGCGAAATTAAAAGAGCAACCTTTGACTTGTGCAGCACTACTGCTGCATAAGCTGTGGCTCTTCTACTTTCTAACCCCTGAGGGGGGGTTAAAGGTTACCTTTGAAATTGGTTCAAGTAGGCTTCGGCCTACACTCTGCTCCCCCTGCAGAGCCCGGGCTCCAACACCGCTAGTTGCTGTCCGGAAGTGCTGGCTGCACAGAGCCAAACACCTCGCCAATGTGTCAGTGGGGTCCAGCACCGCCAGCTGTTCCCCTGCTGTGTAGCCGGCAACGTGTCCTGCGACCGCCACGCAGACACAACAGACCCAAAGCTGCCGCCAGTGCAGGCTTCGGCCTACACTCCCCTCCCCCTGCTGCTGCTCCTCCTCCTCCTGCTGACCCTGGGCTCTAACAAACCGCCAGTTGGGGCCCAGATGTGCTAGCTGCACAGAGAAAAACACCAGCCAATGTGTCAGTGGGGTTCAGCACCGCCAGCTGTTCCCCTGCTGTGCAGCCGGCATCGTGTCCTGCAAAAGCCACGCAGACACAAGAACTGAAATTGAAGGGAACCTGTCCCCCCTCCCCCAGGCGTTTTTACGTTATCCAGCCACCTTGTACAGCGGTAATGCTGCATGTGTGCAAGGTGGCTCAGAAACGTATTCTCCTCGCACATGTGGAACTGAAAACACGTCTGCAATGTGTCCTCTGTGTGACCATTTAACCGTCCCGGTGGTGTGACTTTCCTTTGTAATGACACGCTGCAACCCCCTTGGTAGCGCTGCCCGTCTTCTGGCATCATTGTTTGGCTGGCTGCGCCTCTGCGGCCGCCCTGACCCACACAACGCCCCTCGGTGTCTTATTTATTGGGACTGCGAGGGTGTGATTGATGGGCAGGATCAGTGCATCAGTTCGCCTGTCCCTCCTCTCCTTCCGCCTTCTTCGGACCGTGCGGCTTCATGGCCGTGGCATGCGATAAGGGATCAGATGACGCCGCACAGTCTGAAGCGGGTGTAAGGACCCGAGTGTGAGAGGCCAACATATGTGCTGCGCCAGGCCCTGAATCCCAGCCCCGCAGTGTTTTGACAATGTTAAGACACTGCGGGGCTGGGATTCATGGTCATCGCGAAACGCACCGGCCGACATTACATGATGTCAGAAGATGGGCAGCGCTAACAGCGCTAGGCCAGGGGATAACACGACAGCGCAGACTCCTGTACAGCAAATAACAACGCTCAGGAGGCTGCACCCAGCACCAAGGTGGGATTCTTGACATCTGTGCTGCGTCTCATTACAAAGGGAACTCGCGCCTCCAACACAGTTTGACTGTATAAAGGGCTAAATGTTATACGTGTTTCATTCAGCGTGTGCAAGGAGCGAAATTAAAAGAGCAACCTTTGACTTGTGCAGCACTACTGCTGCATAAGCTGTGGCTCTTCTACTTTCTAACCCCTGAGGGGGGGTTAAAGGTTACCTTTGAAATTGGTTCAAGTAGGCTTCGGCCTACACTCTGCTCCCCCTGCAGAGCCCGGGCTCCAACACCGCTAGTTGCTGTCCGGAAGTGCTGGCTGCACAGAGCCAAACACCTCGCCAATGTGTCAGTGGGGTCCAGCACCGCCAGCTGTTCCCCTGCTGTGTAGCCGGCAACGTGTCCTGCGACCGCCACGCAGACACAAC